>NC_133369.1:34114983-34154225 GCF_049309525.1 Garra rufa
TATCTTTGTTTTTCCACAATAAAACATTGGAAAAGGAGGTGAGCACTGATACTTTGTAACCTTTGTAGTTAATTTAAACTAGAGTCATCCATAGTTTATTAATAATACATCACCATATCAATAATTGAAACATAAACATGTTGTTACGCACGATAAGACAGATGAAACAAATCAGTCAACTAATTTAAATAATAATAATAATAATAATAATAATTGTTAGAAGCTCTATGAGAACAGTTGTCCTTTTCTCTGCAGTATAGAGCAACGACCCTGCCAGCCTTCAAATATTACGTCACCTGTTGCCTGCTTGATATTCTTCTGCATTTTCATTGTACAGATCCTGGTTCTGCCAAAGTAAGTTTGTTCATCTTCTGCACCTGTTTCACAGTGCGTGACAACACAGGAAATGTTATAGAATGGTTTAAACAATGTAATCGGTATCTAAATGCATACAAATATTAGAATCCCTTATTTATATTGACTTGTAATTCTTTCTGTTACAAAGGTCTTTATTTAAGTCTTCACTGTAGTGAACTGGAGCTGTCAGGATGAATTTGTGGAATTAGAGTTGGAGATGTCAGAATGAATTGTGAATGAGAACACCTGTCTCACTTTCTTCCTTTTGTGATTTAAGACACCGTGTGCTCTCTGTCTATTTCAGAACTGCAATATTGGGAATATCGTTTGGAATGTCTTTCTTAATTCTTTCTGTGATTCTGCTCATTTGCTTCATTGGGCATTTCTTGGTAAGTGCCAGTGGAATCTAGTGTTTGTTTTCAAAATTATTTTATTGCTGTTTTAGCAAAGGCCAATCATTCTTTTTACAAAAGACAGTTACTTGAAGTTTGGTACATTACAATTACACATGCTAGTTGTTCTTTTTGGAAGTAAAAATTGCTATTACATCTCTGTTCTCATGTTACACTTAAAAAAAAAGTACACTTCAGTATACTTTCAAAGGTCCCAATTTATAATACTGTAGGTGCCTTAAACTACTATGTACGTACATCAAAAATAATGATTTGTTGGGTACAGTGCTATTGCTCATATTGAATTGCAGAACAACTTTGCTGCTACTGAGGTGGGATATGGTTAGGGACAGGGTTGGCTGTAGGGTTAGGTTTAAGTTAGATTTAAAAGTGGGTTAAGGGGTAAGATTTTGGTCAGCAGTGTAAGTATAGATGAACTACAGAAATTATTTACAGATGTAATTACCGGAATTTCTTTTAACATAAGTAATGTTAAAACATGTATGTAATAAAGTTCAAAGGTACAGCACGCACATCCAAAACTATAAAACTGGGTGCTGGGCAGACAAATAGTTGCAGAGGTAAACAATGAGTCCGCACACCAGAAAATGCTCCTAGCAATTTTAATAGTTGCTCACCACATGTGACGTTTCGGGCCCAAGCCCTTCATCAGACATGAAACAAGTGGGGAGACACACCTCCATATATACAGCCATGCATGATCACATGATCACATACATCCATGATTAATCACATGACCAATCAAGTGAAAATGCAATTACCTCAAAGAAACATAAAGAAAAAATAAAGAAAAAATTATATACCAACATTTGAATACAAAAATATATTAAACATATTAGAAATATATCAGAAACATACCAAAAGTATATTAGAAACATATTAGAAATATATTAAACATACATTAGAAATACATTAAGTGGCTAAGAGAAGGTCTGCAGTGCTTAAAACATAACCTAAGAAAGTTTTTTTTTAAATGTCTCTACCACTGTAGCATGTATGTACACAATACATTGTATCCAATTATTAATTTATTTATTAATTTAATGCAAGTACATAGTACATACTATATTGTGAGTCCCTTTTAAAAAAATAGTACTTATTACAGAAAGAATATGTTGAAGTGTGAGCTGTTTCGGACACTTAACTCTTTCGCCGCCAAACACAGAATTTTCCGTTATTTATGAGACAATGCCTCTCCGCCAAAGGCAGAATTATTTGTGTTTCCATTGGTGAGGATGACGCAGATACAAGCGATCTCATATATAAGTAGATGCATATGAAAAGCAAACATAAACAGCATATACATGAAAACTGCCTAATGTTACAGAGTAAATGTTGATCCAGGAAGTGTTAAAAGACTGTGAAGCTTTGGGGTTGCTAATAGAAGCAATCTACTGTTACACTCGCTGGTGGGAGATCAAGCATACAATACAGGATTTATTTAAATATACAGTCTTTAATAACAACCCACAGGACACCAGACAATCCAACAGACAGTCCAACAAAGTGTACACATAAATGATAACCGACAACTGAAGGAACAGACCACTAAGACTTGTAAATGTAAATGAGGAAATAATGACTTAATTAACTAAACACAGGTGAACTGGCTAACATAATCAAGGGAGAACAGAAACTAGGTCAATGAACTAGACTAAGGCAGGAAAGTGAAAGAAACACAGAAAAGTCCATACTTGTGACATCTTTTCTTTTTTTAAACAATTAAATAAATATATATATAGTTAATATTTACATTAAATCTATTTAGTTGAACACAAGAAAGCTTTTTGACCCAGCTTTTTTTTTTTCATAAAGACTTTTTTTTCATAATGACTTTTACTTTTACTTTTACATGTCATTTATACTTGTATGTCATGTATTTAAATATGTTTGTAATTACAGGAGTTGAAATTTAGTACATTTGCAATATATTAACTTTAAATGTAATATCAACAGATAAACAGATAAAATTATAATCAAGTACTTCAAATGCGTTTATAGTCTGTTTGTCAAAATAAGTGTATTTAAAATGTTTTTTAAAATAAAACTTTTAATTTGTTATTATAACGTGACACACTTATGTGTGTCAAGGAACAGTATATTTTAAATATACCTTTATAATTTTAAGTATAATGTCACCAGGAGGGGAAATGTTAAGTTCACTTAATTTTGTCATGGCCATGACATATTAACTATATGTAACAATTGTGGTAGCCACGAGATAATAATCTGTGGAAGTGTCATAGATTCATTTTCAACAAAATACTGCTACATGTTTATAATTATGCTTACAAATATAAACTGATAATTACTAGCCAAAATAAATGAAATATTATAGCCTAATATGGTCCATTTTTAAAGACTTTTTTTACTTTTTTCTTTTTTTTTGTAGCCTAAAAATTCTTTTATACTAAAACTAGTCCCAGACTAAAATGTAAGTCTGAGCAGTTGTAACTGAAAGGAACTTGCACTGACTGATCTTAAAATATATCAGCGCCTTTGTTTTGTCTCAAGATGCTGTCAGAGTTCTACCACAGCCAGACCCACAAGCCACGCCCTCTGAAGACACAAGGTGTGTTCGAGCTCATGCTGCGCTGCGCAGACCGATCGGGGAGATTAGCCGAAAGCAGTCGGGGAGGAGCTGAAAACGGAGCCGTCAAGTCGGACACGTTGGGGATCTCGTTGCTTCCTCAAACATGGCAGATCACGTGGCGTTTGCCTACTTTAATGCAGCTGAATACTATAAGTGGTCTGTATGAAAAAAATACAATAATAAACTTATGCACAAATCCAATATAAAGAATTTAAGAGAAAAAAAGATCAGTCAAAAGATCGTAAACTATTTACGAAATGGCATGCAAATTGATTTGTTATGCAATTATTTGGATTGAAGCACGAAACACGCGTGATCGTCATGTGGTGAATGTGGCCAATCATGAGAAGCTGTGACGTCATCACAGCCTGGTGCAGTCACTCCTGAAACGCTGCGCTGGCTGAGCAAGCCGGCTGTTCTCGAAACGCTCTCGCGTTACTTTGATGCCACACGTGAACGTCACGTGGCGACGGCGTCGGTTCAAGTCGGACAAAATTTACATAACCGGCATGCACTACTTCAAGTCAGCCACCGATCGTTCTGCGCAGCGCCGCATGAAGTCGAACGCACCTAAACACACGTTCCCAGTCACCTGACTTTTAATTACACACCTGATTTCACTTACCACACCCCTATATAAACCTGGACTGTTCACATCACCGGCGTCTGGTCTACAGATCACATCCCCAGCGATTGCTGTATCTCCATGACTGTTTTGGACTCTGTGTTCCCCTGTCTTCTCCGTTGGATCTACTTACCCGAAACTTTGGAACTTCTCAGATAAGAATACTCACCTCAAAACCTGCTGCAAAATACTTACCGTTCCGTAAATAAACTCACCTTTAATGTTTTATACTTACCTCCGTCTCTGCCTCCTTGTATGCTGTGACAGAAGACCAGACCAACAACAAAATGGACAATGAGGAAGCACCCGCACCAGATCAACTCACCGAATTCATCAAGGCCTTCAAAGCGGCGTTAACACCACCTCCCGCACCGCCATCTGCCTCAGGACGTCCCATGGCTCTACCAAACACGTTTTCGGGAGAAGCGGCTGAGTGTAGCGTTTTTTTTGCTCCAACTATTCATCATGATACAACCACAGCAATTCACCACCGAGGAATCGAAGGTAGCTTTTCTCATTTCTTTGCTAACCGGAAAGGCTCTTCAATGGACTAAGTCAATATGGAAGGCCGATACTCCCATAATCCGATCCTTTGAACAATTTACATGTCACTTTTCTGAGGTTTTCAGCACATCTACAGATGTACTCACCGTCTCTGATCAACTGTTCCGGCTGCGACAAGGTTCATCATCCATCCACGAATACACCCTTCTGTTCCGCACGCTGGCGGTGGCTAGCGGATGGAATGAGATCTCACTGCTGGGTGCCTATCGACAAGGTCTTCACCCAGACATTCGCGCCGCTATGGCTATCGATGATGATACCATCAGGTTGGAGACCTTTCTACAGCGTGCCACACGGGTATCCCAGCGTCTAGCCGTCTGCCAGCCACCTGACACCGCTCCTCAGTCCGCTATGGTGGCAGCTTGCTCTCCAGTACCAGAACCCATGCAAATCGACTCCACACACCTGTCATGGTCGGAACGCCAACGCAGAATCAAGGACAAACTCTGCCTGTATTGTGGGAAAGCTGGACATCTCCTCCGAACCTGTCCCGGACGTGGGCGGATTTGGTACTCATCACCATTCATCACCCTGCAAGTGGGATTATTTCACCAAGAACAAATCAAATTTCTGGTACTGGAGAATTCTACCTTTGATATCATCCTCGGACGTCCGTGGCTCCATCGACACCATCCGGAACTCCGCTGGGACCCCAGTGACATCATCGGTTGGAGTAAACATTGTCTGAAGAACTGTTTTCCTCGCTTACCATCTCCAGTTTCTGCTCTTTTGGCGTCGCTTCCACCAAGATTGAAAGGTCGGATACTGTGAGTATGGTAGAAATCCCAGCGGAGTACATGGATTACGCGGATGTTTTCAGCAAGAAAGCTGCCACCCATCTTCCTCCCCAACGGCCATGGGACTGTGCCATCGACCTGCTACCTGGGGCTCAATTACCAAAGGGACGCGTCTACCCGCTGTCCAACCCGGAGCGCCAGGCGATGGAGGAGCACATCCAAGAAGCATTGAAGCAAGGTTTCATTCGACCATCCACCTCACCAGCTGCTTCTAGCTTCTTCTTCGTGGGTAAGGAGGATGGAGGTCTCCGTCCCTGTATTGATTACCGTCTGCTCAATTCCCAGATAATTCAAACAATCATACCCTCTTCCACTCGTTCCTGCCACCCTCGAGGAACTCCGTGGGGCTCGCATTTTCTCCAAGCTGGACCTGCAGAGTGCATATAACCTCGTTCGTATTCGTGAGGGAGACAAGTGGAAGACCGCCTTTATAACACCTACTGGCCACTATGAATATTTGGTCTTCCAAACGTTTATGAACGAGGTGTTCCGGGAATTTCTGCACAAATTTGTGGTAGTCTATATTGATGACATCCTGATTTATTCCCGGAACCAGGCCGAACATCGCCAGCATGTCCGTCAGGTCCTTCAAATCCTACGTCAACATCAGTTATACCTAAAGCTTGAGAAATGTGAGTTCCACAAGACTAGCGTTCAGTTCCTAGGTTACAACATCAGTCCCGAGGGTGTGCAGATGAACCAGGACAAGGTGCAGTCTATCCAGAAATGGCCCAAACCCAGTACTATCGAAGAACTTCAACGATTCCTTGCATTTTCCAACTTCTATCGCCGTTTCATCAAGAACTACAGCATCATCACTGCACCTCTGACCTCCCTCCTACGTGGCCGACCCAAACACCTTGTCTGGACCAACTCTGCCAACGAAGCATTTCAACAGCTTAAGAATATCTTCAGCACTGCTCCTCTCCTACATCATTCCAACCCAGATATCCCCTTCGTAGTTGAGGTAGATGCATCCACCATCAGCGTCGGAGCAGTGCTGTCGCAAGCAGCTGGTGACTCCACACTCCTCCATCCCTGTGCCTACTTCTCAAAGAAACTGTCTCCGGCAGAGCAGAATTATGACGTAGGCAATCGTGAGTTACTCGCCATCAAACTCGCCTTGGAAGAGTGGCGTCATTGGCTGGAAGGGGCTAACCATCCGTTTATGATCAACATGGACCATAAGAACCCCCAATACCTCCGAGAAGCCAAACGGCTCAACCCCCGTCAAGCCAGATGGGCATTGTTTTTCACTCGCTTTCAATTCAAGATTACCTACCGTCCCAGATCCAAGAACATACCTGCTGATGCCCTATCCAGACAATTCTCCAACGAAGCATCTACCGAACCTGAAAACATCCCCACAGACCTCATTGTTGGCCCCATCCAGTGGAATATCAACACCTGGATCCAAGAGGCCACTCTCCAAGAGCCTGCTCCGCCGGAATGTCCAGAAGGCAAGATCTACGTGCCCAGTTCCCAACGTCAGCACCTTCTGGACACAGTTCATCAATCTCCAGGCTCTGGACACCCAGGTAGCAGACGGACCCTCTCGCTCATCCAATCTCGTTACTGGTGGTCCAGTATGAACCGTGATGTCATCAGGTACGTTCAAAGCTGCTCAGTCTGTGCTGCCACTAACACTCCTCGTTATCTGCCCACAGGAAAGCTGGTGCCACTACCCATCCCGCAAAGACCCTGGTCCCATCTCGGGGTAGACTTTGTGATGGATCTCCCAGACTCTGAAGGTAACACCTGCGTGCTGGTAGTAGTGGACCGATTCTCTAAGGCCTGCAAGTTTATCCCCTTGTCAGGCCTACCCACGGCAATGAACACCGCCGAGTTACTCTTCCAGCATGTATTCCGTCACTTTGGTCTCCCCGAGGAGATAGTGTTGGACCGGGGTCCACAATTCATTTCCCATGTTTGGAAATCATTCTTCAAGTCACTTGGTGTTTCCGTTAATCTCTCCTCAGGATACCACCCTCAAACCAACGGCCAGACTGAGAGAAAGATCCAAGAGCTTGGATGTTACCTCCGGTCATACTGTTCCACAGACCAACATAGCTAGAGCAGGTTCCTACCGTGGGCCGAGTATGCGCAGAACTCCCTATGCCAGGACACCACCGGACTAACCCCCTTCCAGTGCATACCTCCTGGACGGAGGAACCCACGAATGTTCCAGCTGTCGATTACTGGTTCCGAGAGAGCGAGAGAGTGTGGGACTCACCGCCACCATCAGACACCACAAGGAATTTGCCGATGCTCTTAGAAGACCAACTCCATCATACCAACCTGGAGATAAGGTTTGGTTATCTACGAGGGACATCAGGCTGAGGCTACCTTGTCGGAAGCTGAGTCCCCGCTACATTGGTCCATTCGAGGTCCTGAGGCAAATTAACGAAGTGACATATCAGCTTCAGCTCCCACCCAGGAACAGAATCCATCCCACATTTCACGTGTCTCTCCTTAAACCCTATTTTCCCTCTGCCACAGAAATTCCTGGAGCTGAAGCTGAACTTCCTCCTCCTGAGATCCTGGATCAACCCTCAGTCTACACCGTACGAGAGATCCTGGATTCCTGACATCGAGGTAGTCGCCTGGAGTACCTCATCGACTGGGAGGGATACGGACCAGAGGAAAGATTGTGGGTGGCCAGAGATGATATCCTCGATCCCAAACTCCTGACGGACTTCCATCAAAGCCACCCCGAGTGTCCTGCCCCTCGTGGTCGAGGTCGCCCTCGACGTCGGAGAGGGGCGTCGGGAGCCACCCCTGGAGGAGGGGGTAATGTCAGAGTTCTACCACAGCCAGACCCACAAGCCACGCCCCCTGAAGACACACACACATGTTCCCAGTCACCTGACTTCTAATTACACGCCTGATTTCACTTACCACACCCCTATATAAACCTGGACTGTTCACATCACCGGCGTCTGGTCTACAGATCACATCCCCAGCGATTGCTGTATCTCCATGACTGTTTTGGACTCTGTGTTCCCCTGTCTTCTCTGTTGGATCTACTTACCCGAACTTTGGAACTTCTCAGATAAGAATACTCACCTCAAAACCTGCTGCAAAATACTTACCGTTCTGTCAATAAACTCACCTTTAATGTTTTATACTTACCTCCGTCTCTGCCTCCTTGTATGCTGTGACAGATGCACACCAGTAATGACTTTTTTCTAAGGCACATTTAATAAAAAAAATAAAAAATATTACTTAAATGTCCTAATTGAACGATGGCCTAATCCTGGCTTAATCTAAGCCCTGTCTGTGAAACCAGGCCATAGTGTATTAAAAATAACAAATTATTTAAACTTCATTTAAATGCTGTCATAGGTTACTTTGTCCCCATCTATAGGCCTACAATTGTAATAAAAACAGATACTCATTTATCATTGCACACTGGCATAGTCTATAAGCCTACAGAAATACAATATTTACTTTATAAGCATCAATGTCGGGCATTTACAGTGTTTACAAAAGATATGGTAGCTACTTTAAAGTGCTCCTATTATGCTATTTTGAAAGTTGTTAATATTGTTTTATGAGTCTCCTTAAACGGGTTTACATGTATGCAAGGTCAAAAAACACTTAAACACTTAGAAATAGATTTAATTTGACCTAATTTCTAAATGATTCGTAAATCACTCGTACAAAGCAGTTCGAAGAATCAGTCTCTCTAAACCCCTCCTTTCTGTGAACTCTCACTGCTGTGATTGGTATTGGAACTTGATGGTATTGATTGTACCTTACCAATTCGAGCTGGAGTCTGATGATGAAATGGTTTAAGTGGCTGATCGACAAGAAACTGACACCGTGTCTACACCGGACGCAAACCGGCATGGCATGACAAAATACAGTAAAACCTATGATGCTGTCTACACCGGATGCGGCGCGGCAAATCCCTGACAGTAAATTGCTGCCGTGTTGTATTTGTGACGTGATCAAACAAAGTTTAAATGATTTGCAATGTTCACTTTGTCGCCTCCAGTGTAGACTTTAGTTGTTGTGATGTAGACATGGTGTGATTCGCAAGCACGACTGGAGAATACTTCAACTAGTTAGCACAGACTACCATGGAAAGTGCTCACAATTTGCTTATGTAAGCGAACCGATGTTGTAAACTTCAACATTAGGCATTACTGTCAGAGTTCTACCACAGCCAGATCCACCAGCCACGCCCCCTGAAGACACACACACACGTTCACTGTCACCTGATTACTGATTACTCACCTGTATCCAATCATCTCCCCTATATATACCCGGACTGGTTCATTCCTCGTTGTCTGATCTACCGATCACACCCCTGCATGCTCTTCCCGTGGACTCTATGGTTTCCTGGTTCCCCTGTTGGATTTACTTACATGAACGCTGGACATCTCAGATAAGAACTATCACCTCTATACCTGCTTCTATATACTTACCAAACCTGTTAATAAACTTACCTTTTATTTTATATACTCACCTCCGTCTCTGCCTCCCTCTGTGCTGTGACAGAAGATCAGACCAACAACATAATGGACAACGAGGAAACACCTGCACCAGATCAACTCACCGAACTCATCAAAGCCTTCAAAGCGGCGCTAACACCATCTCCCGCGCCGCCATCTGCCTCAGGAAGTCCCATGGCTTTGCCAAACACATATTCGGGAGAAGCGGCTGAGTGTAGCGGTTTCCTACTGCAAGTCCAACTATTCATCAAGATGCAACCACAGCAATTTTCTACGGACGAATCTAAGGTAGCGTTTCTCATTTCTCTACTCACTGGAAAAGCTCTACAATGGGCGAAGTCAATATGGCAAGCTAAAACTCCAATAATTCAGTCCTTTGAGCAATTTACCTGTCATTTTTCTGAGGTTTTCAGTTCAAACACAGACGTACTCACCGTTTCCGATCAGCTCTTCCAACTGCAACAAGGTTCTTCTTCTATCCACGAGTACACCCTCCATTTCCGGAAGCTGGCGGCGGCTAGCGGCTGGAATGAGACATCGCTGCTGGGTGCCTATCGTCACGGTCTCCACCCGGACATTCGCACCGCCATGGCCATCTACGACGACAACATCGGGTTGGAGACCTTTCTACAGCGAGCTACGAGGGTATCCCAGCGCCTAGCCACCTGCCAGCCGTCAGAAACCGCTCCTCAGCCCGCTATGGTGGCAGCTTGCTCTCCAGTACCAGAACCAATGCAAATCGATTCCACACGTCTATCATGGTCAGAACGCCAACGCCGCATCAAGGAAAAACTCTGTTTATACTGTGGACAACCTGGTCATCTCCTACGAACCTGTCCTGTCAGACCCCCACGTCCGGTGGTGAGTACTATTCAATCAGACATAGAAACTGCTCACCTGACTCTCATACCTGTGACACTGCGTACTGCTGAACAAGATCTTTGTGTTTCTGCTCTCCTTGACTCAGGCTCATCGGGAAACTTCATCTCACAAGAATGCATAGATCTCTTACGCTTGCCACGTCACCGCCATAGTCCTGCACTTTCCGTCAAGACCATCCAAGGAAAAACACTCGGACGTGGGCGGATCCGGTATTCTTCACCATACATCACCCTGCAAGTAGGATTATTTCATCAAGAACAGATCAAGTTTCTGGTACTGGAGAACTCCACGGTTGACATCATTCTGGGACGTCCTTGGCTCCATCGTCATCATCCAGAACTCCGCTGGGATCCATGTGATATCATCGGGTGGAGTAAACATTGCCTTAAGAACTGTTTTACCCGGTTACCCTCTCCAGTTTCTGCTCCCCTGACCGTCGCATCAACCAAGATTGAAAGTCCTGAGACTGAAAGCAATGTGGAGATCCCAGCGGAGTATGAGGATTACGAGGACGTATTCAGCAAGCAAGCTGCCACCCAGCTTCCTCCTCACCGGCCATGGGACTGTTCCATCGACCTGCTACCTGGGGCACAATTACCCAAAGGACGCATCTACCCTTTGTCCAACCCGGAGCGCCAGGCGATGGAGGAGTACATCCAGGAAGCTTTGAAGCAAGGATTCATTTGACCGTCCACCTCACCAGCTGCCTCAAGCTTCTTCTTCGTGGGTAAGAAGGATGGAGGTCTCCGTCCCTGCATTGATTACCGTCAGCTTAATGCCAACATACTCTAACAACCATACCCTCTTCCACTCGTTCCTGCCACCCTCGAGGAACTCTGTGGGGCTCACATCTTCTCCAAGCTGGACCTGCGGAGTGCTTATAACCTCGTTCGTATTCGTGAGGGAGACGAGTGGAAAACAGCATTCATAACACCTGCTGGCCACTATGAATATCTGGTTATGCCCTACGGTTTGTCCATCAGTCCCTCTGTCTTCCAAACGTTTATGAACGAAGTGTTCCGGGAATTTCTGCATAAGTTTGTGGTCCTCTATATTGACGACATTTTGATTTATTCCCGGAACCAGGCCGAACATCGCCAGCATGTCCGTCAGGTCCTTCAAGTCTTGCGCCAACATCAGCTATACCTCAAGCTTGAGAAGTGTGAGTTCCACCAGACTAAGATTCAGTTCCTGGGTTACAACATCAGCCCCGAGGGTGTGCAAATGAACCTGGAGAAGGTGCAGTCCATCCTGAAATGGCCCAAACCCAGTACAGTCAAGGAACTTCAACGCTTCCTGGGGTTTTCCAACTTCTACCGTCGATTCATAAAGGATTACAGCATCATCACTGCACCTCTGACCTCCCTTCTACGTGGTCGACCCAAACATCTGGTCTGGACCAACTCTGCCCACGAAGCATTCCAACAGCTCAAGAAGATTTTCAGCACTGCTCCCCTCCTACACCATCCCAACCCCGATCTTCCGTTCGTAGTTGAGGTAGATGCATCCACCATCGGCGTCGGAGCAGTGCTGTCTCAAGCAGCTGGTGAGTCCACTCTCCTCCATCCCTGTGCCTATTACTCCAAGAAACTGTCTCCGGCGGAGCAAAATTACGATGTAGGCAATCGTGAGTTACTCGCCATCAAACTCGCCTTGGAAGAGTGGCGTCATTGGCTGGAAGGGGCTAACCATCCGTTTACCATCATCACGGACCATAAAAACCTTCAACGTTTCCAGTTCAAGATCACCTACCGTCCCGGATTCAAGAACATTCCAGCTGATGCTCTATCCAGACAATTCTCCTACGATGCTGCTATCGAACCAGAAAACATCATTCCCACTGACCTCATCGTTAGCCCCATCCAGTGGGACATTGACACCTGGATCCACGAAGCCACTCTCCAAGAGCCTGCTCCGCCGGAATGTCCAGAAGGTAAAATCTACGTACCCAGCTCCCAGCGTCAACACCTTCTTCACCAGTCTCCGGGCTCTGGACACCCAGGTAGCAGACGGACCCTCTCGCTCATCCAATCTCGGTACTGGTGGTCCAGTATGACCCGGGATGTCATCAGGTACGTCCAAAGCTGCTCAGTCTGTGCCACCTCTAACACACCTCGTCATCTGCCCACAGGAAAACTGGTGCCACTACCCATCCCGCAGAGACCCTGGTCCCACCTCGGGGTTGACTTTGTGACGGATCTCCCAGAATCAGAAGGTAACACCTGCGTGCTGGTTGTAGTGGACCGTTTCTCCAAGGCCTGCAAATTTATCCAATTGGCGGGCCTACCTACGGCTATGAACACCGCCGAGTTACTCTTCCAGCACGTATTCCGTCACTTTGGTCTCCCCGAGGAGATTGTGTCGGACCGGGGTCCACAATTCATTTCTCATGTCTGGAAATCATTTTTCAAGTCACTTGGTGTTTCTGTTAATCTCTCATCAGGATACCATCCACAGACCAACGGCCAGACTGAGAGGAAGATCCAGGAGCTTGGACGTTACCTCCAGTGCACAGAACTCACTACGCCAAGAGACCACCGGACTAACCCACCGCTGTTTCCCTGGACGGAGGAACCCACGAATGTTCCAGCTGTAGACTACTGGTTCCGAGAGAGTGTGGGACTCAGCTCATCAACATCTACAACGAGCCATCAGACGCCACAAGGAATTTGCCGATGTTCGTAGAAGACCCACCCGATTATACCAACCTGGAGACAAGGTGTGGTTATCTACGAGAGACATCAGGCTGAGGTTACCGTGCAAGAAGCTGAGTCCCCGCTATATCGGTCCATTCGAGGTCCTGAGGCAGATCAATGAAGTGACATATCAGCTTCAGCTCCCACCCAGGTACAGAATCCATCCTACCTTCCACGTTTCACTCCTTAAACCCTACTTTCCCTCTGCCACAGATAATCCTGGAGCTGAAGCTGATACCCCTCCTCCAGAGATCCTGGATCAACCTTCAATCTACACCGTGAGTGAGATCCTGGATTCCCGACGTCGGGGCAATCGCCTGGAATATCTGGTCGACTGGGAGGGGTACGGACCGGAGGAAAGATCATAGGTGGCCAGAGACGATATCCTCGATCCACAACTTCTGACGGACTTCCACCAGAGCCACCCAGAACGTCCTGCCCCTCGCGGTCGAGGTCGTCCTCGACGTCGGAGAGGGGCGTCGGGAGCCGCCCCTGGAGGAGGGGGTAATGTCAGAGTTCTACCACAGCCAGATCCACCAGCCACGCCCCCTGAAGACACACACACACACGTTCACTGTCACCTGATTACTGATTACTCACCTGTATCCAATCATCTCCCCTATATATACCCGGACTAGTTCATTCCTCGTTGTCTGATCTACCAATCACACCCCTGCATGCTCTTCCCGTGGACTCTATGGTTTCCTGGTTCCCCTGTTGGATTTACTTACATGAACGCTGGACATCTCAGATAAGAACTATCACCTCTATACCTGCTTCTATATACTTACCAAACCTGTTAATAAACTTACTTTTTATTTTATATACTCATCTCCGTCTCTGCCTCCCTCTGTGCTGTGACAATTACACTGTGTAAAGTCATGCGCCATATTTTATCATTACTCCAACTAAGACAGACAGACAAGCTGCATCAATGGATACATTTTTAGACTACAGTGGGCCCACAGCTGAACAACATAACTATAGAAGCGTGAGTTAGCCGGTTAGCAAAACACCTTCAGGGTTCAAGTCAAGTCAAGTCAAGATTATTTATACAGCGCTTTTTACAATACAAGTTGTGTCAAAGCAACCTTACAGTATTAAAAAAATTAAGTAAAATGTCAATAATAATGCAAAAGTTCCATATTGCAACAAAGTCAAATTGGGGAGGACTCATCTGGTTCCCATGGCCTTGTGCCGGTGGCCGTTTAGGGTAGGAGTTCTTTCTTGGTGATCTGTCTCTGGGGCTCATCTAGTTGACACGGTATCCGCTGGTTCACACAACAAAACATACACAACTATGTATTTTGAACGATCGCTAGAAAATACAATTATCAATTATTAATCATACTTACAGGTAAAGGTTTAGAGGAGCAAGCCTCTGATAAACTGGGCACTGATACATCTTTTAAGAGCAAGCATTTGGTGAATCCCGTGTTGTACTCCCCGAGTTTGTAAAAGCAGTCGTCAGTAATAGGAATTGATTGGATTGGAATTGTACTACTGAGGTGTTGTTGAAAAAATGTGTCGTTAACCACTGATTCTTAGTAGATTCATCTTTTGTAAGTGATTGTAAAACAAATTTACTCTTACAGCGTAGAATACAGCATGGAAATGTAACTGTGTTTGTGGGCTGGCAAGTTGTTCGAGACGTAGAATGTGGGCGGATATTATGCAAATGTGTTACTTCGTGATGTGCAGCCATAACAGAATAAGCTTTTAATTCCTGATGACTCGTTTAAGCAATTGTGAGCTGACTCTTTTTTTTGATAGACAATAACTTTATTTATCGTGCACTTTAGGCTTCACAACTTTGCAGGTAGTTTATGTTCACATACAGCTACATGACACACCGCATGAAAGGTAATTTTTGAAAAAGCATAATAGGAGCACTTAAAGTAACCTAATAATACCAAACGGTATTTAGATAAAGAGATATATGAAATGAAGGGGACATAACAATGAATACAATAATAATAATAATAATATATTATTATTTTATGTACATATTCTTTTGACATTTATTGACTGTATTTGAATCCATCTATAGATTGTGTGGCAATAGCATAAGGATGCCGTTACCTCAACAAATATATCACAAAAACGATGTTGTGACCACTAGTTAATAAGTCGTGGCCTCAATATGCTATGACATTCACACAATTTAATATCTTGTGGTCACAACATCTTTTCATGACAAATTAACCCATGGGCCATGACATTTCGAAGAAGTAAAACATCAATATATTTATTTATTGACACATTTATTCTTTTTACTAATGTTTGCTAGCACTTATCACCTGTACTAATAACATTTAACCCCAGCCACACAGGACCTGTAAGAACTGTACAAAGACACACTCGTCTAAACCACATTTAGATCACCTCACCTCACATTTTTCCTTCTTTCATTTTACACTTAGCCTATATAACATAATCTAGCTTTTTGTTTACAGTCTACTTAAAGACACACTGAAATCTTCTACCACTGAACTGAGGAAGGTCTTCCATCCCTCTTTAGCATCGACTCTGTTCTTTGCCTTCACTCACTCCTAAAAAAAGATTTTCTGTCCACTCCAAACTGTTTTGCTAGAACAGACCTTTTTTTTTTATCTGTGCCCTCATAGTAAAGGCGACATGCCTCGACGATTTTTTTATTACCAAACATCAGCAGACACCCATTATATAATAGTGCTACACAGTGTGTAATTTGAAGTCCTTTTTTTCCTTTAAAAATGTAAGATATCTGTACAAAACTATGCATGAAGCTTAAATATATTGTGGACTAAGCATCATAGTGTCACAGTTCTGTCTGTCTTGTCATTGGTTTTGCCCATTTGTCTTCCCCCCGTTGATCTGTCATTTGGTTTAGCCCTTCGTCATTGTGATTCCCTGCACCTGTCCTTGTAATTATTAGTCATCTGTGTCACCTGTGTTTGTTGATTAGTCTGTCTTTAAAAGTCTGTCTTTGATTTCAGTTCCCTGTCGGTCCTTTTGTGTAATAGATGTGTGTGAATGTTCCTGCCTTGTTCCACTTGGAGATTTATATTAAATATATTGTATTTTGCATATATCGTCTATCGTCTCGTCTAATCCTGCACGCACCCCTGACACATAGTAATTTTCATTCTGCCCATTAAGAAATGTTATGTTTTTTTTTTTCATTCAAGGTTAGCTTGTGTTGGTTGTAGTTTGCATGCGTTTTGTGATGCTGTACCAATATAAGCCATCTTGAAAAAAAAAAGTTAATTTATGAAAACAGTTTGATCTGCGAAACAATTTATGATGTATTTATTTGTAAATTAATGTAACATAATATCATAATATCAATGACATAATATCAATGTACTTAAGAAAGAAATGGCTATAAATTGCAGAAATGTGTTTTTGAATGTCTTTGCATGACGTACACTGAGACAGCATGCACATAAGTGGGGCTAATTCAACATTGCCAAATGTGATTGGTATACAATAAAAACTGTCAGGGAATTAACAAATCACTGGTTTGGTTAAAATAATAATTAGATTAAAATACGATTTTACCTTTTTTTTAATTTGACTTCAAATTTGAAAGTAGGCTTAAAGGGTACATGGGCTTAATGGGTATACTTACCCTAATTCTCAACTAGTTTCACCCATATTTTTCTTTGGATATAAATGTAAACCGTGTTTAATGAAGTTTGGATTGATTTACTTTTGCCTTAAATAAATGTGACCCTGGACCACAAAACCAGTCATAAGGTACAATTTTACAAAACTGAGATATATACATCATATGAAAGCTCAATAAATAAGCTTTCTATTGATATATGGTTTGTTAGGATAGGACAATATTTGGCCGAGATACATCTATTGGAAAATCTGGAATCTAAGGGTGCAAAAAAATCAAAATACTGAGAAAATCACCTTTAAAGTTATCCAAATTAAGTTCTTAACAATGCATATTACTAATCAAAAATTACATTTTGATAGGTTTACAGTAGGAATTTTACAAAAAATCTTCATGGAACATGATCTTTACTTATGATTTTTGACATAAAAGTAAAATCAATAATTTTGACCCATACCATGTATTTTTGGCTATTGCTACAAATATACCCCAGCGACTTAAGACTGGTTTTGTGGTCCAGGGTCACAAATTAGTTTGGACTTACTGTCTTTAGTAAAGAAGAAAAATGAAACTTGATAAACACATTTATTTTATGATCCTAACTTCTCACACTTCAATGGTTAATTGATTTAACACACAGTTTCCAAGAAAACAAATCACCCACCCATTTTTCAGTCACAACCCACCAGCTGAGAACAACTGATGCTCATCTGTGGGAAGTGCAAGAACAAAATGGAAGAATCTAGAAACATGCTTTATATATTATGCATAATCACAAATAATCTTCCATTAAAACCTATAATTTTGGTTCTTACAGTGTCAAGTAACAAATTATAACAGAGTTGTTACAGGTTGGAGGTCATGTTCAGACTGTGAATTGTGTAATGCCTCATGCTTGTTTAGTACTGTGATAGTTATTTTGACTCAGTTCTTAGGTAGCTTTATTTATTATTCCCTGAAAGCATCAACCACAGTAAGATTTCCCAAATGTACAAGAAAAGAAAATTGGTGTGTGAAATGAAGTGAATCATGTGTTTATTCTCCACCATGACCTTGTGATAACAGTCTGATGAGGATGTGTTATACAGATTTCCCAAGGCATATCACAATAATGCAATTTATTCAACCAACCACATCATTCCATATTGCACTAATGTAATATATGTTCTATTGTGTATTTTAATGATTTTATTCTAATAAATTACACTAAAGACAACTTAATTCTTTCTAAACATCTTTTTAATTTTATGAATAAAAAAAATCTATTTGTTTTTTATTTGTGTTGACCAACAATAGCATTGCGATAAGACAGCCTCCGCATCTTGGCTCTGGATCCTTAGATCCTCAGGAATCATCGCCAACAAGCCCTGGCCACGCATCACCCTCACTATGGCAACCACAGCCCTCATCCTGATCATGGCTGTCTTCAATATGGTATGTCAACCACAATGATCGCAATTCATATGAATATTTTTGTGCTTATGGTCATACAAATAAGACACTGAGATGCTTCCTAATTGGATCACACACATTACATTAGGGGCCTTGACCACAGTAGTGTGACATGCGTTATTGCAAAGTTTCTTGGCAGAGATCTGTGTCCATCTGCACCCTGGCTGCAGAGGGCTGTTTGGCCTCCAGATTTGGCCATTCCACTTGTGGCATATGTCACTGTTTGTAAACAAGCATGAAACAAATTTGTCGATTTCAATCTTGTATTTTTCTGTCATCTAGGTGAAAAAAACAAAAACCTAATTACCGACCATGTTATAACTGTACATGTATACTGGCAGGTCATATATTGGCAGGTCTTCCAGCCAGTTCTATCAAACCTTTACAATTGATCCAAATGTGGCTGCAAGATTAATTTTCAACGAGCCAAAAAGAATGCACATCACACCTCTACTCATCAATTTGCTCTGGCTACCAATAGCTGCTCGCATAAAATTCAAGGCATTAATGTTTGTTCCATCCCAAAGAGGCACAAAATCACTTTCACAGACTTTTACCTTAAATGTTTCCTCTTGGTGGAATGATCTGCCCAACTCAATCCAAGCAGCTGAGTCTTTAACCATCTGCATGAATTGGCTAAAAACAAATCTTTATTTGACGCTCTAACTCTAGCACTCTTGATTCTATTTCTATTCTTTAAAAAAAAAACAAAAAAAAACTTCTCTATTCTTTTTATATCTTCTATCTATTCTATCTTTTTTCTTTTTATTTGTTATACAAATACAAAAAAAACACTAGCTTGCTCTATTATTTTTCTTTTCTGTCTGTTTTCTTTTTATTTATCATATATTTTAAAAAAAACCTTGCTACGTATACTGCATTAAGCTAATATGAGACTTGTCATAGCACTTACATAGCATTGCTCTTTTGCTGATTTTGATTGCCTCCCATTGTCCTCATTTGTAAGTCGCTTTGAATAAAAGTGTCTGCTAAATTACTAAATGTAAATGTATACCGTATAATTTAAATGAATAGAAC
The DNA here is from genome assembly GCF_049309525.1 of Garra rufa. NCBI lineage: Eukaryota > Metazoa > Chordata > Actinopteri > Cypriniformes > Cyprinidae > Garra > Garra rufa. The sequence continues at coordinate 34,134,471 of NC_133369.1, forward strand.
CTGTTGCTGTGATGTAATGTAACTGATAACTGTCAATAACACTTTCTATAATTCTTTCATAAAATTTTAATCATCTCTTGCAGTTCTTTGTGGAAGATAACCTAACATCCACAGATGCTGTTTATAATGCATCAAATGAGACACTTCTTCAGCCTGATGGACATCCCATATCTTACCTGGACAAAAACACATTCTACCTTCCTGTGAGTTATACTATAAACTATAGTGTTGTGTCCTTTTTGCCAGTGTTAATAAAGTCAAAATGCTCTTCAGATGGACCTTCAGACTGAAAATGTGAAGAATAGATGTGAAAATTATCTAGTACAGTGGTCTCCAAACTCGATCCTGCAGAGTTAAGCTTCAACTTGGCTCAACACACCGGCCTGGAAGTTTCTAGCTTGCCTAGTAATGGTGTGTTCAAGTCATGTCGGATATATCATATTTACGAGTTGAGTGCACATGAACGCCACCACAAAGTCGTTGGGAAAATCCGAGCTGGGGGCGTGTCAGTGAAAAAACGTGTTGGATGCAATGGATGCAGCCAAAGACAATAGATATGCAGCGTCTGTATTGACGGTAAATTTGTTTTGTGAAATGAATAAAATGATTTTTTTTTTTTTGTAATTTACAATAAAACTATATGTTACATATACAAAATATTATATTATTGTGTCAATCATGCAGTTTATATTACCTTCATAAATTAAATAAAAACAGAAAAAAATCAAAAACACATTCTTCATTCGTAATTTTGTAACTGCAGAGTAGAAAGTTAAATCACCATCTTGTTCCGACCAAAGTAACTTGAACGCACCTGACTTCATAATGACGACTTGTCAACTCTTTACAAACGTTCCAGGAGGACCTGAATGCAGGATAAGACCTTAATTAACTGGTTCAGGTGTGTTTAATTAGGGTTCTCCAGGATTGAGTTTGTAGACCCCCGATCCAGTATTTTACGCTTTTGTTTTTCCAATGAGCGATTGCTGTGCTCATACTGGTGGAGTGACCTGTGTCCTTTCTTAGACTTTTGACCAGCATTACACATAACATACGTGAAATAACATTCATTATAAATTCTGCAAAGATAGAAACATCCTCTCACTTTAAACTGCTATTTCTAGCAAATTTATTAATGTGTAAATTATACATAATTTATCCGAAATAGAGTAATTCGAAAATGGGATGTATCTCTTTCTGCTGAAATGATAATAGCTAATTAACTACAAGGGATTGATTTTGTGCAATGAGGTAGTTCACATTTTAATGTAAAAAAAAAAAAAAACTGTTTACAACATGTGGAATTACTATTAACAAATTAATTTCAGCCAAATAGTTTAAATAGCATATACTGAATGCATTATACATTACAGCATCAGTGAACCAATAGCCTTTTTTCCTAACTCATGGAAAACTAGTCAGTGTGAAGGTTATTTTGCACATCTTATCTCTTTATAAAAATGGATAATGTTGTTATAGGATTATGATTTTGTGATTAATGCAGCTTAACCCAGTTTTTCAAATAGGGATTTAATTACCTAATTACACAATGCTGAAATGTTTCTAATATACAGCATTATCTTTCTTTTTCTCCTTAATTTTGTTTCATACACTTTTGAAAGATGTCAGACAAATGCAATTCAGCCTGAAGAACAGTGTTTAAACACATAAATTCAAAATATAACATAATTATTACTGTTTAACAAGTTGCATAGCTTTTTAGTACATTGAGTAGATTGACTGAGTTTGTTTTTGATACATGTATGTTGTATTACCATTGATTTAAATATAGTCTATTTAGTACAAACATAATTGGGATTTTTACAGTCACAACACAATATTGATGATTTTTTGTGTTTTCTGCCGTTAGTATTTTATCTATAGTTGCATTCTGGGCCTGATTTCCTGCTCAGTGTTTCTGAGGATCAACTATGAGCTGAAGATGCTCATCATGCTAACAGCCATGGTGCTCTACAGTGTCATCATACTTCAAACACATGCATCCCTGCTGGACGAGTACAGTAAATTCCTCTACAAAACAGAGATCCTGGATAGGTGAGAAATTGTTATATACACTATATGATCAGAATTATGTAGGGACCCATACACTAATGTGTGGTTGAGCATTGACAATAATAGAAAGTTGTCCCTTTCTGTACTTTCTGTACTACTAAATATAACACCTTCCACTCATCTGTAAAGGCAACTGGACCATGGCTGCATAGATTTTCAGACAAAAGAATTGTGCAGTCAGCATTTAAATTCTCAGTGGCGTTCAGATCTCTCTCTTTTTTTTCCTCCAGTCAGTCATGTCCACACCAGACTCAGCAAACCATTTCTTCATGATCTTACTTTGTGCATTATCATGCTGGAACAGAAAACAGCTCTCCACAAAAGCTGCCCAATGTGCAAAAGCACACAATTATTCAGATGTCATTGTTGTAGCAGATTTATTTTTGCTGGATTTAAGGGCCTCAAAAAAGCAGCAGTGAGTGTTGACATACTTCTGGCCAAGTATTGTATCAACTTCAACATTAAATCTCTCTCTCTTTCTCTCTCTCTCTCTCTCAAAAAAAAAAAGATCTAGTATATTAACAGTAAGCTTATGATGTAGCTAGTCAAATACGCAAATAGCTAGTCAAATATGGTAATTATAGGTAACTATGTGTATATCTTAAACCATCAGATTCATAAATGATGACAGGGTTATATAGTGTCAAGCAATTCAAACAATAATCCAAAAAATCTTGCTATATTTGCCTCATTTGTCCCAAAACTAGCACAAAAAAAGAACATTTGGATTCGGTTAATGCACAACATTTTTCTGAGGATTACAGATTTTGTTCTAGAATTTAGAGCTGGATGTTGAAAATAAATCACTGAACCAGCACAGACATTTCCTGCTAATTGACAGCTGGGGTGGACATGGTCTGCTGGCCATCTTGGGCTACAGATGACACGATTTGTTACAAAAAAAGCAGTGATGCTGACAAGTCTTATATCTCTCTCTGTCTCATCAAAACAAGGCCAGGAGTTCTAAAAGACTTGAAAACTATGGGCTCTGTGTCTCTCTTTATATTCTTCGTCACCCTGCTTGTTCTAGCTAGACAGGTGAGTGTTCATTACATTTGCTCATTTATAGAATATAACAGCTGGTGAAATAGTGATCATTATGTTATTTGCCTATTGTATGCATGCATATTCACATTCAGAAGAAAAGAAGTGGAATAAAATAGTTCAAATTATCCATTCTTAACTGATTTTAAATAGGACCACAACAAGCTTAAAACAAACATATAAGGTTATTAAATACATTGTATAAAAAACCTTTAGCTATTAATTGATATAGGCAAGTTATGTGTTTATATATAACAAAAGGGTTTTAGACATCGATTTGTAGTTTAATGATATTTATTATGAATAGATGTAATCCTTTAAGAAATGGCATCCAATAAAGACAAAAGAAAAATTGTTCAAAGTTGTGAATAAGACTTTTAAATTAAGTTTGAATTAAGATTAAGAATTAAGATTCATTACTGCTGGAATCCAGAAAGGGAACTGAACACAAGATATTGGATTAAGGTGTACTGAAAATTTTTTTAGGTTTTTGCTGCTAAAGAAACGTATGCAGTCAAACATAAAATTGTTTGTTTGCTATTTGTCTGTTGTTGTGACAGACCAAATTCTGCAGAAATGTCTGCAGAAATCCAGCTGATCTAATTTCCTGCAAGTGTTTGCTTAATTTCAACCATCTGTTTGTCAAATTAGTAATTTGTTGTTTGTTGATCATTTAGACTTTTTTTTAAAGAAACTGATATATTTAATTGTTAAAGAAATGACAATAAAGACAATTATACTGTTACAATGATTTTCAATACAAATACAAATAAGGAATCTGTGACTATGAAGACTAGAGAATGGTGGCTTAAACCTGAGATTAACCTTTTTAGAAAAAAAATAAATTATATATATAATAAAAATAAAAACTGTTCTTTTAAATTGTAAAAGTTCCCCACAGTTTTACTGTTTTTACTGTATTTATGATTAAACTAATGCAAAAAAAAACATGAGATCCCAACTTTAAAATGAAAATGCAAAAAAAAAAAAACATCATTGTGTATTTGTATTATGTATGTATATATGCTATGTGATGAGAATAGGACTTTCTTTTATCATATGGTCTGTGTCGTGTCTGTAACTGAAATAGCGCTGTGACCTCCAGTTTCTTTACCTCTGTGTCCTCTTGTAACAGAATGAATATTACTGTAGGTTGGATTTCCTGTGGAAAAACAAGTTCAAGAAAGAATGTGAAGAGATAGAAACCATGGAGAATCTTAATCGTGTTCTGCTGGAAAACGTTCTGCCAGCCCATGTAGCAGAGCACTTTCTGGCCAGAAACTGGAAGAATGAGGTAAATTTGTAATTTGTGTACTGTTTGTCTTATAATGTATTCGTCCCAAATTCACATGGTAAAAATAGTATGAGCTTCCATACTTCAAAGCTATATATTAAGAAAAAAGACTCTTGCACTACAGAATTGTAATATGTCTTAATACCTCTATACTGGCTTACATCATACCTAAAAGTACGTACTTAACCAGCATCAATAATCTATTTGTACTTGAAAGATTAAAATTCATGTAGCAATAACTTGAATTTAGATCGGACTTGGATGTGCTTGACAACTGACAGTTGTTGTTTTGCTCTGTTAAAAATATAGCTTTGAAGAAAAATCTGTTGAGATAACTTTTAAATAATGCTGTTTGTTTCAAAGTCAGTCCTTGGATATTTATGGCTGAGCTTCCTTTTCCTCTGTGAATGACAGGATCTGTATCACCAATCATATGACCTGGTGTGTGTGATGTTTGCTTCTATCCCGGACTTCAAAGAGTTCTACACAGAATCAGATGTAAACAAGGAGGGTCTTGAGTGCCTCAGACTACTCAACGAAATCATTGCAGACTTTGATGAGGTAACGTATTACTTCTTCAGGTACTTTGTAGAAAAAAAAGTTATGTTTCCTTTTTTTACTTTAACTTTTTTCCCCCCATTGAAGAGTACTTTGAACTTGCTGTAATGTGCAACTTCTGCTTGCTTGCTATGGAATTGAATTCACCCATGAAATGTATCTTATTATGTGAAAAAGAAATGCTTTTACCATGATGCTGTCCTTTGATGGTTTGTTTGATGTTAAATCTGCTATTGTTATGTTGTATTTCCTGTGTAGTTGCTCTCTAAGCCAAAGTTCAGTGGAGTGGAGAAGATAAAGACCATTGGAAGCACATATATGGCAGCCACTGGACTTAATGCCACACCAGGGCCAGAATATACACAGGTACCAGGAATGTATGCAATCAATCTATCATCTGTAAAATTATACAAATCTTTCATGGGAATGAGATGCAGTTTGCACCCTGAATATTTATTTATTTATTTAGACTTGGTGTACTTTAATTTATCAAAAATCTTTTCCTTTTAATTCTTGTAAAATTGTTGTGTTCCAATTCAATCCTTGAATAAAGTTTTGTGTGTGTTTATAGGAGCATGACAGGCAGTACATGCACATTGGTACCATGGTGGAGTTTGCCTTTGCACTGGTGGGAAAGCTTGATGTCATAAATAAACATTCCTTCAACGACTTCAAACTCAGAGTGGGTGAGTGAAAAGGCAAAACATATAGCTCCAAACGTCTATTTCTATGCTTCTGTTTTTTTAGTTAAGTTAATGTAATGACTATTTTTCACAAATTTTAATCAATAGTCCTAAAATGATGTAATTCTCATGGACAACATCCTTCTTCTATCATTTCCATTTATATAAATGGTTAGAAATTGCCTTGTAAGCAAACAGCATTTTAATAATCAATAATCAGTAAACACTAAACTGTAACATTATAGTAACTACACTGGCCAAAATTATCCGAAAACTATTCAGTATCTGGTCTCTGTTCGCATAGAGTTGATCAGGTTGTTGATTGTGGCCTGTGGAATGTTGGTCCACTCCTCTTCAATGGCTGTGTGAAGTTGCTAGATATTGGCATGAACTGGAACACGCTGTCGTATACGCCGATCCAGAGCATCCTAAACCTGTTCAGTGGGTGACATGCTGGACATGCAAGAACTAGGATGTTTTCAGCTTTCAGGAATTGTGTACAGATCCTTACAACATGGGGCTGTGCGTTATCATGCTGCAACATGAGGTGATGGTCGTGGATGATTGACACAACAATGAGCCTCAGGATCTCGTCACGGTATCATTCAAAATGTCATTAATAAAATGCACCTGTGTTCGTTGTCCATAACATATGCCTGCCCATACCATAACCCCACCGCCACCATGGACCACTCAATCCACAACATTCACATTAGCAAACCAGTCACACACACAACGCCATACCCGCTGTCTGCCTTCTGCCCTGTACAGTGAAACCACATAGCTAAAACTGCTCGATCATGCAGGTTTGCATTGCACAACATCAGAAAGATTAGGCCCTTCCTAACAGAACATGCTGCACAACTCCTCGTCCAGGCCCTGGTCATTTCCAGGCTGGACTACTGCAATGCTCTTTTAGCCGGTCTTCCAGCACGTACAATCAGACCTCTACAAATGATTCAGAATGCAGCAGCACGTCTGGTCTTCAATGAGCCCAAAAAGGCCCATGTCACACCTCTCTTTATATCCCTGAACTGGCTACCGGTTACAGCCCGCATCAAATTCAAGACACTGATGCTGGCCTATAGGACAGCCACCGGCTCATCACCTGAATACCTCCATTCACTACTTAGTATCTACACTCCCTCCAGAAGTCTGAGATCCTCTAGTGAAAGACGCCTCATTGTACCACCACAGAGAGGCATGAATTCACTTTCCAGAACATTCTTGTTCAACGTTCCTGCCTGGTGGAATGATCTTCCCACCCCTCTCCGGAATGCAGACTCCTTAACAGCTTTCAAGTGACTGCTGAAAACCCATCTTTTTCGACACTATTTGACTCAATAATATTATATATATATAAACTTTGTTCTCCTCTCTTTCTTGATCTTCCCTTTCTAGCCTGTACGCATCTAACAACGCCTAATATATGGTATTTTTGAGCACTTCCTATGTTGATCTACCTCCTTAGGATGAATCACTTGTTGTATTCCCAATTTGTAAGTCGCTTTGGATAAAAGCGTCTGCTAAATGAATAAATGTAAATGTAAATGTCCTTTGCTGGTTTATGCTGGTCTTGTTGCTGGTCAAGGACCAGCATAAACCAGCAAAAGACCGGCATAAACCAGCAAAAGAACCAGCATAAACCAGCAAAGGACCAGCATAAACCAGCTAAAACCAGCATCCCAGCACCAAAGCATACCTAACCAGCATATGCTGTTTTTTTTCAGCAGGGTAGACAGATTTGTGAACAATATTTGAGAGAAATAGGTCTTTTGTGTACATAGAAAAAGTCTTAGATCTTTGAGTTCAGCTCATGAAAAATGGGGGCATAAACAAAAGTGTTGCGTTTATAATTTTGGTCAGTATACTATTAGTCTCGCGTAGCCAGACCTTCAGACTGACGGCTGAAGGTCTGGAACTCATGGCAGCTTTCATTGGCCAAGTCCCGCCCATAAGACCGTTTGATCGACATGTCAAACAACCAATCACAGTTCGTTTCGTTCAGCATCACGTTTCTGTGCGTGGAAATGCCCCCACAACAACAGACTGGCGTGCAACAAGTCAGTCATTGAAATAACCAGCATTGAAAGATAACGAAGAAGAGGGAGAACAAGCAGTAAGTCAGTAATTTGTTCACGAACGTCGCATATGTGTATAACAACAATCGCGTCTGCATAGGCACATTTTAGCAAAACGCCGAGTAAATCAGTCTGCGCTTTGTTTCCCGGCGGACCGAAAATAAACGCGACACTCGCGTCTCCTGGAAATTCGGTCAAATTCAACTAATCAGATGACGACTTCGACATTCCTGAAGTGTTTCCAGTTAAGCGCACCATATGCATCAGACGTTTAGCCAACGTTCCGTGGGCGTGACGTCTGAGGCTGAGACTAGTATACTATTAACTAACAAGAAACTCTGATTAAAGAATCAGTAAGTAATAGTGCTCAGTTGAAAGTGGTAGTTCACTATTAGGTAATCCGTAACTTTTTTTTTTTTTTCATATCTTCCAGAGAACCACTAAGAACTACTATATACAGGTTCATACTTAATGTGCATGATGCAAAATCTATAATTCTAAAGTAAAGATCATGGTAACCCACTAGTAATGACTCAAGAATTACCAAGTCCTTTAGAAGGGATTACTAACCATTTAGATCAGTATTCTAAAGTGAAGATCATGGTAACCCACTAGTAATGACTCAAGTGTTACCAAATCCATCAGAAGTATTACTACCTAGAACCTTACAAAAACCTCAATAGTTTTTAATGACTGTAGTCATTGCTAGAGAGTTATCATGATCTTAACTTTAGAATACTGATCCAAATAATTAGTAGTAATTTGGTAATACCTGAGTCATTACTAGAGGGTTACCATGATCTTCACTTTAGAGTTAATTATACATTTTGCATTTTTTCACATTAATTATGAACATGTATATACTAGTTTTTTGTAGTTCTCCGGGAGATATGAAAAAGAAGCTAATAGTGAACTACCACTTTTAACTGAGTGCTGTTCATTAATCAGAGTTTCTTGTTAGTTAATAATAGTTACTACAATGTTAATAGTGCATTAGTCATTTGTTCCTGTGTAGTTATTCATTAATGACAGAACAGTATTCTAAAGTGTTACCCAATAATCTGTGTATCTACAGGTATTAATCATGGACCTGTGATAGCTGGGGTGATTGGAGCTCAAAAGCCCCAGTATGACATCTGGGGCAACACAGTAAATGTAGCAAGCAGAATGGATAGCACAGGAGTGCTGGGGAAAATACAGGTAAGTTTATTATTATTGTCAACTGTACAAAACCATTGTTTGCTTCCTTTAAATCTCGCCTCAAATCATTTAAATAAATGTTTGATTACAGTTAGAATAGCACTCTATGTAAAACCAGTGGAATTCTAGTTAGAAGAATGCTCATGCTTTGAATATTGTGCAGAGCAATGACTTAATAATCCATTTAATTCTTTTGTGTGCATATGTTTGCAGGTTACAGAAGAGACGAGTCGTATCTTGCAGACATTAGGCTACATGTGCTCATGCAGAGGAATTATAAACGTAAAAGGAAAAGGAGAGCTGAAAACATACTTTGTCCACACTGAGATGAGCCGGTCTTTATCCCAGGGGAATGTAATGCCATGAATCACAGCAAGAAACGTGCAATGAACTGCAGACATCCACAGGGATAAAAGAGACATTTGTAAATAATTGCGCCTAGTCTTTAGATGCACGAAGTATTGGATGTATTGAAAGTGATACCATTTCTACTGTATCTCATAGGCAGGGTTTGTGCACAGGGTACTACTGTAAGTATGGTAGCAATTATTTTGTAAGAAAATCAAATATAACAAAAAGTGTTTTGATGTTTTAATGCCATTGTTTTTCTTTCTTTTTCTTTTTTTTAATAACTTCATTAAACTTTATATGTACTTGTCTTTCTGAGGGCATCTTTATTTTTAAGAGTTTTTGATATAATGCAGTTACAGGAATAAGCTAGCACTTAAACATTTCTGTGTTGTGTCACTGACATGCTGTGCATGATATGTGTCACATATTTACACTACAGGCATATACAGTAGATGTAGCTTGGGACAGTAGGGACATATCCCTATGAGATTTGTAAATGCAATATAGTATTCTATGTTTGTATCACTGTTTCATGTTTTCATTCATAATGAAAATACCCCTTAATTGAAGAAAATTTCTTTAACATAACGTGTATTGTCAAGTTGCTCTTCGCAATCTTTGTGCACACCTTCTTTGAACTTTAGTGCTGGACCACTGCCATCATTGTACTTTTTCTCTGTAACATTATTCACAAGTGGAAAACACATCAGCTAAAACAGTAGTAAAAAATTGTTTTTCCAAACTTTATAATTTCCCCTTTATTAAACCTTTAGCCAAATTCTAGTTTAATGGTCAAAGCTCTGCAGTTTTTATTGTGGAGGCAAAACATATAACCCAGTGCGATACAATGATGATTGAGAGATGAACAAATAAATGTTCTTTAAAAGCCTGAAGCATCATATTTGATACATTTTAACATGATTTTAATTTTAAAATGATGTACAGATAATCAGTTAACCTAAGCCACTTCTGTCCAGTGTGTTCATCTTGAAATACACTTTGTCATAAAAGTGAGTACACCCCTTACATTTCAGCAACCATTTTAGTATATCTTCTCAAGGGACAATACTATAAAAATGAAACTTGGATATATTTTAGAGTAGTCAATGTGCAGCTTGTATAGCAGTATAGATTTCCTGTCCCCTGAAAATTACTTAACATACAGTCATTATTGTCAAAATAGCTGGCAACAAAAGTGAGTACACCCTAAGTGAACTTGTCCAAAGTGTCAATATATTGTGTTAACACCATTGTTATCTAGCACTGCCTTTATCATCCTGGGCATGGAATTGACCAGAGTTGCACAGGTTGTTGCTGGGATCCTCTTCCACGCCTCACGGAGGTGCTGGATGTTAGACACATGGTGCTTCTCCACCTCCGCTTGAGGATGCCCCACAGGTGCTTAATAGGGTTCAGGTCTGGAAACATACTTGGCCACCCCATCACCTTCAGCTTCTTCAGCAAGGCAGTTGTCATCTTGGTGGTGTGTTTGGGATCGTTATCATGTTGGAAAACTGCTGTTCGGCCTAGTTTCTGGAGGGAAGGCATCATATTCTGCATCAAAATGTACAGTACATAATGGAATCCATGTTTCCCTCAATGAACTGCAGCTCCCCAGTACAAGCAGCATTCATGCAGCCCCAGACCATGATGCTACCACCACAATGCTTGCCTGTAGGCAAGACACAATTTTCTTGGTACTCTTCACCAGGGCATCGCCACATGTTACACATCTTATAGTCTCATCAGACCACAGGACATGGTTCCAGTAATGCATGCTCTTAGACAGGTTGTCTTCAGCAGGATTTCTTGTGAGCCAGCATCAGATGAAGCTTTCTTCTGTGACGACGCCTATGACTTGTTGCAGTGTGCGGCGTATGGTCTGAGCACTGAAAAGCTGACCTTCTACTACTGCATCCTTTAAAGCAATGCTGGCAGCATTCATGCATCTGTTTTTTGAAGCCAGGTTCTGGACCTGATGCACAAAACGAGTACTTCATGATCGACCCTTGCAATGCCTGTTCGAAAGGAACCCATCTTGGAAAACCTCTGTATGACCCTAACCACTGTAGTGTAACTCAGTTTCAGGGTGTTACTGAACCTCTAATAGCCTTGGCCATCTTTGTGGAGAGCAACAATTCTAATTCTCAAATTCTCAGAGAGTTCTTTGCCATGAGATGCCATGTTGAACATCCAGTAGTCAGTATAAGAGAATTGTAAATAAAGCACCTAATTTTAACTGCTCTAATACAAGATATACAACTTTGTATGGTCCTGTCAAGCAGACAAAAACATAAACTTGATGAACAACATACTGGTGTTATCACTTAGAGTTATCACTTTTGTTGCCAGCTATTTTGACAATAATGGCTGTATGTTGAGTTATTTTCAGAGGACAGTAAATCCATACTGCAATACAAGCTGTACATTGACTGCTCTGAAATATATAGGTTTTATTTCTATAGTATTGTCTCTTGAGAAGATATACTAAAATGGTTGCTGAAATACTGTATTACTAACAATAGGTTATCTTTATTTACTTTATGCAAATCACAGCAAAAGATTTTAAAGCAAATAGAGATGCACCACATCCTAAAGGGTGATGTTTTTAGAATTATACAAAAGGCCTTTTACTTGAAAAAAAAGTACATTTTTTAGAGGGCAAAAGGCATGCATTAGATAATGTACAACAGGTTTCAGCAAGGGTTTAACCATGTTGAAAATGTAGAAACCTTAGAAATTTGCATATCAAATATGATACAGTAGGCTTTATAGAGTTTTGCTGGTGGCGTTTCTTTGGTTCTAAACTGTTCAAAATTACTTTGTCACTTTAAGTTCAAGTTAATCACAAAATGCATTCATTTTCCATCATAGGTAGGGTCACAGGGATCTCAGACATAAGCAGGAACACACCCTGGACAGATGGCCAGTCCCTCACAGGCATTGCGGGGGAAACTGGAGCACCCATAACCCATGACAACAAAGATCATGCAAACTTTACATAGAAGGGCTCACTGGCTCAGTCAGGACTCAATGCTGGCCTTATTCACAAGATGTTGACAAGATCATTTGAAATCAAATTTCAGTGAGAAACCTCTTATTTCAAGAAATAAAACTTGTAAACTGTATTTACAAACATTAAAACCAGCATACAACAACAACAACAAAATCTTATATTTCTGTTTTTCTTCTATTTCCTATTTTCATGGGGCCTGTACTACGAAGCTATATTAATTTAAACCAATCAGCTGAGCACAGTGAAATCTCTGACGCCATTCTCCATCTCTGATACTTCAAATTAAACCACACGTCACAGAGAAATAGTTTGAAAGATGGATAAAACGGCATTCTTTATAAATGAGCATTTAAGAGATTTTGATTTTTTTGTCAGATGTCACTTTTTGTCAAAATTGTAAGCCATATTTTAAAAATGTAGTATTGAATTGAACTTTAAATTATATTTTTGTACTTAGTATTTATATGATGCTTTGTGTGATATCTATAATTATAATTCCATGAAGCTTTTGATGTAGGCTGGATGATAAATTAACACAGATTTTTTATATACATTTTTGTATATATTTAGCTGTTTCTCTTTGTCGGGTAGTCCTTTCAAGCTGTAAATATGTAAAGTCTTCATAATTACCATGTAATCTTGTGCTGTTTGTTTTAATTCTTTCTATTGTTCAAGTTCTCTTCATCATTATCTAAGAAGCTCTGTACGCTGCCTTTTGCCAGAAAGGAATCACATTGTCATTTTTCATGTGACTGGATGTTTGCAGCAAATGTTTAACTTTCTGTTAAACAATTACAAACTCAGTATTATTTTTGGAAACTTACAATCCATTCAGTAACCAAAACCTGAATTTGTTTCTCTTTATGTTTTGTGATAGTTGTTCATGAGTCCTTTGTTTGTCCTAAGCAGTTTGTCTGCCTGCTGTTCTTCAGAAAATTCCTCCAGCTCCTGCACATTATTTGGTTCCCTTTCGCTTTCCCTTTCGGTTTTACTTTCACTCGTACTGCGTCGTAAGACGCTTGTGGGAAAAAGCTCCTTTTTCTCCTGAGACTGAAGCATTTCAATAACGCAGTGTAACTGCACGGCCATCGGTTCGTGCAGTGGATAAAGACGAACCAATGGCTCGGCAGCAGAGCTGCACGAGCCTATGGCGATGATTCGCGCCCGATCGCGCCAAAAGGGGCGGAGTAAATGCTATATAAGCATGCATTTCGCCATAGGATCTCAGATCCTTCTCCTTCAGCGACGACTTCACATCTTCGCAGAGACTGACTTCACTCAAGATAGAAAAGCCTTCTCACCGTCGACGAGCCTCGCAGCGGATCCTTCGTGCTCAGCGGATTGACGCTTCAACAGCTGATCAGTGATTCCCTGCTGTTATCCGGTGACAATCAAAAGAGCAAATTTCTAAAGGAGCAATTTCTAGGCGTTGTTCCAAATGCCACGACGGTACTGTCGCTCATGCAGAGCCCCTCTGCACGCCGCGGACGATCACGTCGAGTGCGTCTCGTGCTTGGGCCCCGCCCACGCAGAGACTGCGCTCACTGAGACGGAGTGTTCCCATTGCGGGGACATGAGTCTCACCTCTCTGCACTCGCGGCTGGCTTTCTTTTCAGAGAGCGACGCCGCCCCTCGTGCCCTCCCGCTTACTTCCTCGCAGGAGCCTGCCAGGAAGAAGCAGCGGGGCAGAGGAACTCAGCGCACGGTGACAGGCGAGCTCACGCCGGCTGAGCCCCCGCGTGCCTCGCCTTCACCACACAGAGAGGAATCGCCCGTTCTCTTCCTGCATCCGGACCAGCGTCCCACTGCTGCTGCGAGCGATCTGGTCTCTTTCGGAGGGAGTGAGTGCGAAGCCATGGATGACAGCATTTCTCTGGCTGCATCGGATGGTGAGGAGCTGTCGGGCTGACCGCCCCCTTGCTGTCTACGCAACCCAGCAATGCCAGCGCCGGTATGGACGCCGAATTGTTCCGCGTCCTATCAAAAGCTGTAGAGGAGCTGGGTTTGGACTGGTCTCCTCCGGAGGAGCCAACACGGAGCCGTCTAGACGAGTGGTTTTTGCCGGGACGCCGCCAGGCCCCTCGTCAAAGAGCCTTGCCGTTCTTCCCTGAAGTACGAGACCTCCAAATCTTGGCGCGCTCCTTACTCCACCCGCCTACGCACTTCTTCTTACTCCGCCCTCACGTCGGTTGATGGCGCCGAAGAGAAGGGTTATGACAAGCTGCCCCCGCAGGATGAGTCTGTGGCCGTGCATCTGTGCCCGCCCACCGCCATCGGATGGAAGGCAAAGGCAGCTCACCCGTCCAAGCCCTGCAGGACTATCTCAGCCCTCGCTGGACGAGCTTACATGTCGGCTGGACAGGCGGCGTCGGCGCTTCACTCAATGGCGGTCCTCCAGGTGTACCAAGCAAAGCTCCTCCGCAGTTTGGACGAGTCGAGCCTGGATGACGCTGCGTTCAGAGAGCTGCGCAGCACAACCGACCTGGCGTTACGCGCCACTAAGATGACGGCACAGGCAATTGGGAGGTCAATGGCCAGTTTAGTGGTGCTGGAGCGCCACTTGTGGTTAAACCTGACGGAGATCAAGGACGCGGACAAGGTCGCCTTCCTTGATTCTCCCATTTCACCTACCGGCCTGTTTGGACCAGCAGTGGAAGGCTTTGCAGAACGCTTCACTGCAGCACAGAAGTCGTCCCAAGCGATGCAACACTTCCTGCCAAAGCGTTCGAGCGCCGCAACGGCTCCCAGTCGCCCCAAGCCGGCGCTGACTCAGCAGCCTGCGAAGACCGCTCCCTCAGCTGCCCAACCAGCTCCACAGGCGGAGCCCCTCATCGCTCCCGCTCAGCCAGACGCTACCCTTTCCCTAAGTGCCAGGGACCCCGACCCAAGGTGGTGTTGGACCAGGTGCCTCCAGCGTCTTCCTGATCTCAGGGACAGGAAGAGGGAGGGGCCAAGTCTCACCGGAGCTGGACCAGCCCCCAAGTTGCCTCTCCTGAGTCTCTAAACACCCCGTTCTGTTCCGGGTGTGGAAGGCTGCATGTTTGTAAAAAATATGGCTGTGACTTACGGGCCCTCTGTGTCAGCGCCCTCACAGCCTACCGCTGTGATAGCGGAAAAAATAAAAAACAAACATTTTCAAAAAGAGAGCAAATTTCCTCTTCCAATGCTTTCAAGCAGCGAGCAACTGCTCGAACCAATGCAATCCCTCGCCACATGGGCCGAGGCATGGCAAGCCATCCCCGGAGTGTCGAAGTGGGTTCTGGGTATAACAGAACGAGGTTATGCACTTCAGTTCACTCGAAGACCTCCTCGCTTTCGCGGGGTGGTCTCCACCTCAGTTCACAGCAAGAACGTAGACGTCTTGCGTACGGGGGTAAGGAGTTTGTTGGCAAAAGGTGCCGTAGAAATGGTTCCCCCAACACAGAGCGAGTCAGGCTTCTACAGCCGTTACTTCCTCGTTCCAAAGAAGGATGGCGGTCTACGACCCATCCTCGACCTCAGACATCTGAATCGTGCCCTCATGAGACGGCCGTTCAGAATGCTTACACTGAAACAGATCCTCTTGCAGATACGCACAGAGGACTGGTTTTGCTCAATGGATCTGAAAGACGCATACTTCCATATCCAGATTGCCCCCCATCACAGGCAATTCTTGAGATTCGCCTTCGAGGGAGTGGCTTATCAATATACAGTCCTCCCATTCGGACTATCCTTAGCTCCCCGCACGTTTACGAAGTGCATGGACGCAGCGCTTTCCCCCCTGAGACAGATGGGAATCCGCGTCTTGAATTACCTCAACGACTGGCTCATCCTGGCCCAGTCGGAAGACGAGCTAATACACCACAGATCCATAATCCTCAGCCACTTAGAGTGCCTAGGACTCAGGGTCAATTTTGCCAAGAGCGTTCTGTCTCCCAGCCAACGTATTTTGTTCCTTGGAGCAGTTTTCGACTCAACCCAAATGAAGGCAGCAGTTGCGCCGAAACGAGCCCAGGCTATTCGGAAGCTCGCGGCCTCCTTCAAAGTCGGAGCCCTTCGCCCTCTCAAAGTTTTTCAGAAGATGCTCGGCCTTATGGCCTCGGCATCTCCAGTACTCCAGTTGGGCCTGCTTCAAATGCGCCCTCTGCAGTTCTGGCTGAAACCAAAGGTTCCTCCTCAAGCCTGGCGTCAAGGACGCCTACGTATCAAGGTAGATCGGGCCTGTGTCACAGCTCTGACTCCTTGGAAGAACCCTCAATGGATGGAACAGGGCGTTCCCCTGGACATGGTATACAGAAGGAAGGTGGTCTCGACAGATGCCTCCAACTCAGGTTGGGGAGCACTGTGCGACGGCCAACCTGCATTCGGCCAATGGTCGAAAGCAGAGAGTCGCCTTCACATCAACTGCCTAGAAATGCTAGCAGTGTGTTTAGGCCTTCACACCCTTCTGCCGGTCTTAAAGTGACACCAGTCCGCTCGTACAGTATGACAGTGGTGTCTTACATAAATCACCAGGGAGGTCTTTCGTCGAAGCGTCTGTTCACGATAGTGGAACATCTCCTAAGATGGGCTCAACTAAACTTCCGCTCGTTGAGAGCAACGCATGTGCCGGGCAGGCTGAACCAGGGAGCAGACATGCTGTCTCGGAGCAACGTCTCCTCAGACGAATGGATGCTTCATCCTCAAACGGTTCAGGAAATATGGACGGTCTTTGGCAAGGCGCAAGTAGATCTTTTCGCCTCAGAAGACAATTCTCACTGCCCAATCTATTTTTCGAAGGAACAGGATGCATTGGCCCACGAGTGGCCCAATCTCCTCTTGTATGCGTTCCCCCCGACTGCCCTGATACCACAGGTCATCAGGCGAGTCAGGGAACAGAAACTCAAAGTCCTGTTGGTGGCCCCATTCTGGCAGAACCAGCATTGGTTTCCAGATCTACCTCGGCTGCTTTCGTCAGCGCCGTGGCCCATTCCACTGAGACGAGATCTCTTAACACAGGCAAACAGAACGCTATGGCACCCCCAACCGGAATTGTGGGCGCTGCACGTATGGTCTCTCGATGGGAGCCTACAAGTCTCCCTGAGGCCGTTTTAAACACTATCTCTCAAGCCAGAGCACCCTCTACAAGGCGGCTCTATGATCTTAAGTGGTCTGTCTTTTCTGCCTGGTGTTCCACCCGCGGTGCAGATCCAAGTTTATGCGACATATCAATGATATTGTCCTTCCTTCAGGAGCTGTTGGACAAGGGACGATCTCCCTCCACGCTCAAGGTCTATGTGGCGGCCATAGCGGCATTTCATGACCTTATGGACGTCAATCTGTGGGAAAGAATGATCTGGTCGTTCGTTTCTTGAAGGGGTCAAGAAGGCTTAACCCTCCTCGCCCCAATCACAGTTCCTTCTTGGGACCTGCCCACTGTGCTGAGGGCTCTGAAGAGCCCTCCCTTTGAACCGCTTCAGTCCATTGACCTTCGCCCTCTGACGCTGAAAACTGCCCTGCTTCTGGCATTGGCATCAGTCAAACGTATGGGTGACCTACAGGCTCTCTCTGTGAACCCTGTATGCTTGGAATTCGGGCCTAATGACTCTAAAGTCATCCTGAAGCCGAGACATGGCTATGTGCCTAAAAGTCTCTCGACGCCATTCAGAGACCAAGTTATTTTCCTCTTGGCACTTCCCCCTTCTGAGCAAGACCAAGATTTAATCCCCTCTGCCCGGTTAGGGCATTGAGGTGTTATGTAGAGTGTTCTGCTTCTTTTCGGCAGTCAGAACAGCTGTTTGTGTGTTTCGGTGGCCGCACCAAGGGGTCTTCGGTCACGAAACAGAGGTTATCCAAATGGATAGTGGAAGCTATCATGCAGGCTTAATCTTCTTTGGGCCTACAATGTCCCATGGGGGTGAGAGCCCATTCGACTAGAGGCATCGCCTCGTCCTGGGCCAGGTCCAATGGTGTTTCCATTGCAGAGATTTGTGTGGCGGCCGGCTGGGCCTCGCCGTCCACATTTGCTAGATTTTATAATCTGGACGTCCTGGTCTTGCAGACTCAGGTCTTTTCTGCATAAAGGGATAACTGTTACTAGTACTAGATATTATGCTGTACCTTTGGCCTCTTTGGAGCGCCAAGCTGCACTATTTCCTGGAACGGATGTTCGTTAGGTCATCCTAATCGAGCAAGTGGCCCGTATTAGCCCCGGAAGTGCTAGGGCCATGTCAGTCGTTCCTCTACCATAGCAACGGCGGGATTGTACTGGTTCCCCATAAGCATCTTACTACACAGTACGAGTGAAAGTATCGAAAGGGAATGTACTCGGTTACTTTCGTAACCTCGGTTCCCTGAGATACGGGAACGAGTACTGCGTGGCTGGCCGTGGTATGTAGCTGCACGACTCAGTCGTCGCTTCAGTCGAAGTACCTGAGATCCTATGGCAAAATGCACACTTATATAGCCATTTACTCCGCCCCTTTTGGCGCGATCGGGCGCGAATTATCACCATAGGCTCGTGCAGCTCCGCTGCTGAGCCATTGGTTCGTCTTTATCCACTGCACGAAAAAATGGCCGTGCAGTTACACTGCGTTATTGAAATGCTTCAGTCTCAGGAGAAAAAGGAGCTTTTTCCCATAAGCGTCTTACGACGCAGTACTCGTTCCCGTATCTCAGGGAACCGAGGTTACGAAAGTAACCGAGTACGTTTTCCAGCAGCATCTGCATATTTGAACCCTTTCCAAAAGTGAATGTATGATTTTGAGATCCATCTTTTCACACTGAGGACAATTATGAGACTTATACATAACTATCACAAAAGATGAAAACCTTCACTGATGCTCAAGAAAGAAACACAATGCATTAAGAGCTAGGGAGTGTAATTTTTTTTAATTAGATGATCAGGGTAAATTTTACCTATATTGTCTTCTGGGAGACGTACATTTTTTGTAGTTTCTGAAGTGCAGTCATGAATGGTAAAAAAAAATAATAATCTGCAAACAAAATAAGAAAAATGTACACATCATTACCCTGTTGAAAAGTTTACACCCCCTGGCTCTTAATGCATTGTGTTGCTTTCTTAAGCATCAGTAAATGTTTTGACTTTTCTGTAATAGTTATGTATGGGTTCCTCAGTTGTTCTCAGTATGAAAAGATGGATCTCAAAATCATACAGTCACTTTTGGAAAGTGTTCAAATATGCAGAAGATGCTGGAAAAACGGAATAATGTGCAGGAGCTGGAGGATTTTTTTGAAGAACAGCAGGCAGATGAACTACTCAGGATAAACAAGAGACTCATGAACAACTATCACAAAAGACAAAAACAGTCGTGAATCATCCAGGAAACGGATCGCTATTAAGATTTAAGGGTATATAAACTTTTGAACGGGGTAATTTACAATAATTCAGTTATTATTTTATCTTGTGAAGTATATATATATATGTATATATATATATATATATATATATATATATATATATATATATATATATAT
>NC_133369.1:34154725-34257978 GCF_049309525.1 Garra rufa
ACTGGAACTGCCGGTTCCGCTCCAACAACTCTGTGAACCAAAACCCCAATGTGGTGGAAGCCCAGGAGGCCTGCATACAGACACAAACACACACACACACACACACACACACACACACACACACACACACACACATACATATACAGAGGAAGTCACTTAAGCGGAACCACAGTTAACATATACAAAGATAGGATAGAGTAATACCAACAAATCCAGATCTTATAGAGATGCTCAAGGCGTATACACATGGTTGAACAACTGACACATGCAGATACACACAAGACAGAGTTTTCCCTCTGCTCTGGGCTACCAATCATAAAAACGACTAAGCTCTTTGTATGAGTAACTGATCGAATAAATTTCATGTTTAGACACAGATAGGTTGATTATAAGGATGACATTTAGGAGCAATGAAAGAGGGCAAGATAATTAGTGTATAACTTAAATTCTTGAACTCCCCTAGTGAAAAATAAATATAAAATGTTTTTATAAAATATATATATTTTTATATAAGTATACTACAAATACATTTGCATATTATGTACTTAAGTGAAAATATCATATTTTCTTAATGATAGATGCTATTTACACTTAGTGCAAATAACAATAGGCTCTATTTACACTATGTTAAAATAGCAGGATTGTCTGATATTTATAATACTTATTGCAAATAGACGCAATTATCTACACCTCAGTATTGTAGTACATTAAAACAGTATGCAGTAATTACGTACTGAGTGCAAATTATAGTTCTAATTCAATGTATTAAATAGTACTGCTTTATTGGGACAATAAACCCTGCCTAGACCTACCCTAACCAATTCTTTATTTTCCCTAACTTTATTGAAAATAAATGCCTTTCTGATATGAGATTTGAAAAGGGAGAAAAAAAGTTCGCCAGAAGGAGGATTCGAACCTGGTTCGGTCACGTCGAAAAGAGTGAAACACACAATTTATCCTTTGCACCACTGGAGCTGAAAATAACAGCCGTCTTTTGTAGTGTTGACTATCCCAATCACACACTGATGGGTGGAGTTGGTGTAAATAGCCTCTGCCAACAAGGTGGGCTATTTGCACTTAGTATAAATAGTCACTCCGTAATAGGCATACCCTTCAGTTGTACTTTTGGTATACTACAAATGATTATAGATTTTAGTATACAAATGATTGCTTTAGTAGAAATAAGAACAACTACATTATTAAATACTCTGATGACACTGTAATACTAAGTCTTTTAGGAAAGAATCAGGACATATCAGAATATCAGTCTGAAATCAGGAACTTTGTGCAGTGGTGTAATGTAAATCACCTTGTTGTCAATGTTGGAAAAACTAAGGAAATAATAGTGGACCCAAAAAGACTGGGTGATTACAGTCCAGTAATTATTTAATAAGGAAAACTATTGAACAAGTGGATACATTCAAGTATATTGGGTTGGTCATTTGACCGTTCATTGACTTGGAAAGCCCACATTGATTATCTCTGCTCAAGATTCCAGCAAAGACTATATTTTTTTGAAGGGACTTAGGTTAGTCGGAGTAAATCGGAAAATCATGTTGTTGTTTTACCAAGCACTTTTGGGAAGTTTATTAAACTATGGGATGCAGGCTTGGTATGGCAATCTTTCAGTTCAATCAAAATTGCAGCTTGTACGTCTTGCTATGAAAGTTGTAGGAGTAAGAGAGTATACATCTATTCAGTGCATCTATGAATCGTTGCTTTTTAAGAACGCACAAGTAATATTAATTGACTCAAGCCATGTTTTGTTTTCTACATATCAATTACTGCCATCAGGGAGTGTTATAGAGTTCCATTATGTAGAAGTAATAGCTATAAGAACTCATTTATACCTATATCTATTGGGATTTTAAATTGTAAATGGCAGTATTTGTGATGGTATTTTAACTAACAAATGTGTATGTTGTTGTTGTTGCTATTTTCTGTGGTTGTTGTGGATTGTTGCGGCTTTGAGTCCAAGACGAATTTCCTACAAAGGACAATAAAGTATAACTCTAACTCTAACTCTACTAAACTTGTTTATTTAAAGTCTGCTAAATTGGAAGAACTAATTTTGTACTTAATGCACTTTAATTGTGCGGAAGTAGTGCTAAAATCCAACTAAATATAGTTAAAAATAAGTATATTTGATTGTGCTAAAATGGAACTATTGCAAGTATACTTTAAGTACATTTTAAATAATATTGGTCTTTAAATGCAAAATATTTAAAGATCACACAATCCTCATCAACAGTAGCTGCATTTCCATTACAGATTTGCGCAAAACTTTGGCGCTATTTTATAAATGTCGATTAAAAAATATTGTGAAATGATGGCATTTCCATTAACCGATGTTATGCGACTGAAAAGTAATTTTTTCGCGATAAGTCATGGCAACAGATTTTTGTGGGATTTTGCCTATATTTAATCGAATGTGACCTGTAAATGTGAAAATAAATAAATAAATAAAATAAACATTTCCATTGCCTGAAAAACAGAGTTTTTGTGCAATTGACGCGTTTCCATTAGGCGTATTTTCATTTCGCAATTTCAATTTCAAGAAATGTGCATTGTGCACAAGTAGTACTCCAAATAAAGTTTAATTATAATTTTTATATCAGTAAGTCTCGAGCGATATGTCAGTAATGTTAATAGACTTGAACTATACTTAGTGTAAACTAAATGCATTTTAAATTTATTACTTTTTTACTAGGGTCATTTTTAAAATGACATCTATTATACAAGACAGAAAACCATTTAGAGATAGATTTACTAACTGCTTGCACCAACGCAAACTCTCTTCTGGTGAAAAAAACTGTCAGGATTTACTAAAGACACAGTGAAAAAATTATAGTATGAGAGTATTTAATTTAACCATGTAAGGTGATCAACTAGGTTTGTGGTAGTCAGTTTACTAGTATTTGCACCATTATTTAACATTGCAAAGAAGCACTTCTTAACCAATTTTGCACCTGTGTTGTTAGTAGTTTACCTGCACCTGATTATCTTTGGCCCTATGCTAATTTGCACTGCTCTTTGTAGATTGCATTGGTCATTATGAAAATGAGCTGGCTGTGTCTGTGTTCTTTAATTTGCACATTGCCAGCAGATCCCCTGCAGAACTTTCTACTTCCAGCTCTTTTTAATGGGATTGTGGTCTTATTCTATTTTGCCCCATTTAGTAAATTAGGCCCTTAAACTCTAGAAGATCAATTTTCCTATGTTTAAATATCATGTTTAAACAATCAACTAATAAATAGAATATTATTTCCTTTAATATTAAATGGAATTTAAATGTATTAATTGTCCAACCAATACCTGCATTTTGTTTTACATTTGACAATCTTGTGAGTGAACACATTAGCGCCACTTCCCAGGTTAGTAGGATCACAGGCTCCCCCACGTGAATAAATTGCAATCCGAATGGATGAGTTTTATCACTGAGATGGCATGCAAATGTAATTTTACAGACGTCCCCATGAGATACAATTATGGCTAAAGAGAACATGGATACACTTTGGATAGGCCTACACTGTGTGAAAATACAAAACAGTCTAATAAGGCATATATGCACATACACACAAATGCAACAGACACTTAAAACTCACACGTCAGCACACGTGCACATGCAGGGTAAGTTACAGCCTGATTGGTATTCAGAAGGCAGTATTTTCAATTAGCTCATGATTAGCTCAGCTTGAGTAGCATATGAAAAGCAGAGTTAAAAGAAGCTGTTGTGCTGCTTGGCTGCAGGTCAGGTGTGGAATTGTATAAACCTGCTTGCTAAGCTTGAGCCCAGAACCTCAGGGTTTGATAAACAGGTATAATTTATAAAGCACATACAAATGGCTCCAAAGGCCGTGTAACACTAATGGAAGACAACCCAAGAACTAAACCCCAGACTCTACAGGTCTCAGTTAACATGTTAAATAATAAAGTTCATGACAGTACCATTAAAAAAATATATGGGCCAATAATGGCATGTTTGAAAGGCTTGGCAGAAAAAAAGTCTCGTCTACTTGAAAAAAACATGGCAGCACAGGTTTGCAAAGTTGCATCTGAACAAACCCTATGACTTCTAGAACAATGGCCTGTGAACAGACTAGACCAAAGTGAAGAAGTCTGGGCATAATGCACAGTGCCAAGTTTGGTGAAAACCTAATGAGCATATCAGCACAAACACCTCATACCAAAAGTCACACATGCTGATGGAGGGCTGATGATTTTGGACCTGTTTTGCAGCCACAGAACCTGGGCACCTCACAGTAATTGGGTCAGCCATGAACTCCTCTGTATATCAAAGTATTTTAGAGTCAAATCTGAGGCCATCTGTCCGACAGCTAAAGTTGGGCCAAATTTGGGTGATGCAACAGGACAGTGATTTCAAGCACACCAGCAAATCTACAACAGAATGGCTGAAAAGAATCATAGTAAGTGAGACTGCTCTTATTAGAGGTACTTTTTACGCTTTACATTTTACCCTTGGGAGATATCATCAGGAAACATGGTGTTAGCTTTCACTGTTATGCTGATGATACTCAGCTCTATATTTCTTCATGGCCTGGCGAAACATACCAGTTTGAAAAACTAATGGAATGCATAGTTGATATAAAAAATTGGATGACGAGTAACTTTTTAATGCTAAATTCAAAAAAAAAAAAAACAGTGGTGTTAATTACTGGACCTAAAACCTCTGCATGTAATAACCTAAAACACTGTCTAATGCTTTATGGCTGCTCTGTCAATTCAGTTATCAGCTCTTGTCATCAGTTAGGAACCTATGTGCGCTAAAATCTTGCTAATTATTTAAAAAGCCCTCAATGGTTCAGCTTCTCAGTACTTGAGCGAGCTCTTATCACATTATAGTCCCTCACGTCCGCTGCGTTCACAAAACTCGGGCAATTTGATAATGCCTAGAATATCAAAATCAACTGCGGGCGGCAGATCATTTTCTTATGTGGCGCCTAAACTCTGGAACCATCTACCTAACACTGTTCGGGAGGAAGACACACTCTGTCAGTTTAAATCTAGATTAAAGACACATCTCTTTAACCTAGCCTACATTTAACACATTTCTACAATCCAAATTCGTAAAGGATTGTTAGGCTGTATTAAATAAGTCAACCGGAACCGGGAACACTTCCCATAACACCTGGTGTACTTGTTGCATTGTAATAAGAATGGCATCTTATTTCGAGGTCGCCGTAGCCGCCAGATGCAGTCTGTATCCAGATCAGATGGTCACTACAGTTCCCCCGGATCCAGTCCATACCCAGCCCAGATGGTGGATCAACAGCTAGAGATGACCTCAACAGCCCTAAATGTCAGTGGAGACCACATCAACTAGATGAGCCCCGGATACGGATCATCAGTAAAGAATAGGGTTGGGAATCGAATATCGATTCTGATTCTGGAATTGGATACTTAAGATAAAGAATCGGATACTTGTTATAAAATTAAAATTTTGATTCCTCGTTTCGATTCCTGGGTGCATTTTTTCATCTAGTAATCTGCCAGGACCTTCCGCACATGCAATCTGCCAGGACCTTATGTGGTAATGTAAACATCAGTCGATAACATGGATCGCAGTAAGCGTTTAAAAGTGTGTCTACGCTTTGTAAAAACCAAAGACAAATCTACCGCTGCACGCAAACTTCATCTTAGAGATCTGCAAGGGACGGATTTTAGTCCTGCGCCCACCCGCTCCAGAAGGAATATATGTTATTTCGTTCCGCAAAAGCCCACATAAAAGTAACTTATACCCCCGCGGGAAGACAGGTATCTACTTCATCTCTTGGCTGCATGAAACAAACCCTCCCGGTAATGTAAAGTCAAAGATGACCAGAGTAATAGTAACAAACTCACACGAGCCTAATGTATTCATTCTTGTACATCAGAGTCGTACATTAGGCACGCATAAGTCCGCTGTTGATTCACAACCTATTCATGCTTCGGGACTCTAATCCATAGTATTTTTGTGTGAAATTTCAAAATATTTGCATAGTTTTCAAAATGAATGTCCTGTGAGTTTTTTATAATGAATGCTTACCCATAGAGGTGGATCTTGTAAGGGTCAGTGGTGTTTATGCACATATGAGCACCAGCATAAACAGATTTACAATGTATTTACTGTATTTTTTCATTTATATGTTTATTTTATAATAAATACAAACAGTAGATATTCAGTCACTTATGAAAGAGTACTCTGAAGTTGTGAAGAATGTCTGAATTAAATAATTTAGGTGCTTTAAATCTGTATATGTATATTCATGTTAAAAAGTTAGAGCAGAGGGTTTTCTTTTAAATTCAAAAGTATAGCTTTAATTTAAAGTTTGTTTGATTTTTTTATAACATGCAAGAGAAAAATAAAAAGGCAAAACAAATGTTTAGGTTAATAAAAAAGGTTCAAAATAAACACCTTTAGAGGAAATGTCAGGCATAGGGGGGCCTTGCAAAATTGACCCGAAAAGAAGGGGGCCCTGATATAAAAAGGTTGAGAACCCCTGTAATAAAATAATACGTTGCAAACTAGCACTGAAAATAAACATGTTTGATATATTAATGTTTGACTTTTGTGTTTTTTTTTTTTTTTTTACTAAATTGGAATCGAAACTGGGAATCGAAAAGAATCGGAATCGATAAGTGAAATCGGAATCGGAATCGAAATTGATAAAATTCAAACGATACCCAAACCTAGTAAAGAACTCCTCACCTAGACGGCCGAGTTCTTTTGCAAATTTGACTTTGCTGCAACATGCAACTTTTGCACTATTGACACTATTGTCCTATTTAATACTGTAAAGTTGCTTTGACACAACCTGTATTGTTAAAAGCACTGTATAAATAAAGGTGATTGAAAAGAAAAGAATCGAGGGGTTGCAATAGCCCAGTCAAAGTCCAGAGCTCATCGTGACTGAAATGCTGTGACGAGAGCTGACATCTATTGGCTTGTCCGCTTGTCCGGGACAAGTGGATTTTTTTGTAGGACAAGTGGAAGAGAAAATTGGTTGTCCGACTGGACAAGTTAAATTTCAAACAAAATAAAATGCCATGTAAATTAACGTTATATGCCGTTAACGACAGAGCAGAACGTGCAGCGCAAACACCGAGCGGAATATTGAACAGAGAGCGCAGCGCGCCGACACACACACACACACACACACACACACACACACACACACACACACACACACACACACACACACACACACACGGAACACACACACACACACGGAACGGAAAAGACCTGCTCGTGAAGTTACTGTACGTTCACACCGCCGCCGACTTGAGCTGCAAAGAAGCTCTGGCCGCCCCGTCAAGAACTCTTGTCAAAAAGTACGAGGAAGCTTGTTGACGCTTTGGCCGCTCTGACGTAGCAGCATTCTATGTTAGATCATGGGAGAGTGCGCGCGCGCGGCTCTCTCTCTCTCTCTCTCTCTCTCTCTCTCTCTCGAAATTGCGATAAATTAATCTGTGCGACCTCAAATTATATTTGGAAGCATTTGTGCGAGTGAGAGAAATGAGTGTGGTGCGACTCGGTTTCAAAACTGTCGCTAGCCTAACTACTGACTAGTAGTACAAGACTAAAAGTCTTGATTAACGTATAAATTTAAGAGACGGAAAGACGATCGCGATAGGTTTGGATAAATCTTCAAAAAGGCAATGATGTCATTGAATAAATATGCACGCTGTACGTTTCAAAGTCAAAACGCTGCAGGGATGTCTTCATATGAATGTATCTGACGGGAACAGACTGTCCTCAGAAACATGTCGTTTGCATTGTCATTTCATGTCTGATAAAACGGCGTTAGTGCTGGTTTGTGTACAGCTGTTACTATGGAAACCGTAGTATTTCAGCGCTCCTAAAGCGCCCCCTTGTGACAAACAAATTAATTTTTATTTTCAATACATTTTTTCAGCTGTTTATGGTCAAATTATTGGAATTATCGATCCATGTGTAAGTGAAATAATTTAATTTGCCTTTTAAAAATCTAAACAATTAAGTAATACTAATGTTATATATCTTATATAAATATAAGAAATTATATACTTGATTTATCCCTTTTAATGCTATAAAGGTTGAAATGCCATTGTATTAGATATTTTGTTTTTTGTGTCTGTATCTGAATTATAAATCATGTAATTTTATGGCTTAATATTCTACCGTACATTGTCCAACCCCACTCATACTGTTCATTTAACTTGTGCAGCTCTTAAAAAAAGGGTCATAAATTGCCTTAAATTGATATTTTAAAATTCTGCAACTACACTAAATGGTGAAATAAAATTCTGTCCTTGATATTTGTTTATATTTGTGTATTGAAAACATTTTTGATTGACATTTAGACTCCTATCTGATTTTCTATATTTTTAAAAAATGTATTTTTTTTTATTTGGGCTAGTTAAATTAATTTTTGGGCTATCAAATTCTGATGAGTACCTGCCCGAAGGGCTACCAGAGATTTTGACATTTTGCGAGCCCTGAGCCGTCAATCATTCCCTGTCACTGAAACTGCGCTCCGCTTAACTTAGAACTGGACGTTTTTTTTTTCTCTCTCTCTCTCTCTCAACCAAACCCTGTTCCGGCGTTGCACAAACTGCAATTAGGGGTGTGTGAAATGACGATTTTATTTTTATTGTGGACAATTAAAAGGTTTCCACAATCTGCTTTTGAAGAAATATAGTATATTTCGTGCTACAGCGCACATTCTGTCAGATACAATTCTGCCGCCTCCGTGTCAATATACTATACAACGCGGCTCAGATAGCACATGTACGTCTGCAAGATGTCTGATAAAGATCTCTTGATCTGGAAAGCATCTGCTGTGTACAAATATCTGGCAGGCGTCTGTCAGATGTCAGTTAATCAGAATCGGCCATGAAGAATCAAGATCGGTGCATAACTAAAAAGAAACTGGGTGCTCCTACATTTTTTGGGATGCTCCTAACTTTTTAAAGTTGGGAGCACCAGTGCTACCAAGTAAAAAAGTTAATTTCGAGCCCTGCCTTACACCAACAGCACCATATGAGTTCACACGGGAACGAAAATTTGTAACCAAATGGAAAGATGAATTCGACTGGGTTATTTATGAAGACGGAGAAATGTTCTGTGGCGTCTGTCGGATAGATAGTTTTATTTTTTTTCACCAAGAGTCACCACTACATCTGGTGATACACTGTGCACATCAGCGTGCAAAGTATTACTTTGTATTATACTATGAGTCTGGAGATCCTTCTACTGTTCCTTTCTACTTATACTTCTACGTTCCTTTCTACTGTTTCAACTGAATTGTATTAATATTGATAGTGTTTGGATGCTTTCAATGAATTCTGCATTAGCAAAAAAAAAAAAAAAAAAAAATGATATTATAAATCTTTACCCGGACAAGTGACTTTTGAGCATGGACAAGTGAAACATAAATTTACTTGTCCGAAGGACAAGTGCCTCAAAAAGTTAATGTCAAGCCCTATCAACTCCACTCTGTAAACACTGGCATGGTTGTGGTTTAAAGATAACTAGATATATTACCTTTACTGTTCTTTTTGACTCTGATAGGATGTATATAAATATTAAAGTATTGTATGTGTTTGTTGTTTTATGTTATTATGTTTACCTATGATTATGATTATCTGCCAAGGGACAACGGTTGAAAACTAGCCATTGGCTATAAATTTGGTACAATGCATGAAATGGAACCATTTATGTTAAAATTGTACATGGTCCCTTTTCAAATTAATTGTAATAATATAAAAATTGAATCATAGAGTGTCCTAATTTTGTCACACATCTTGGCTGTATTTTTGTTAAATAAATAATGACATTATGTGATATGTCATGTATTGTTGTTTATCTGAAAATTTATTTTCCAAATTTTAAGACCTGCCAAGGACCAGATAACTTTTTATTATGTCCTGATACAGAAAACCATTATGTTTTTGTGTGTGTGTACATTGTACGTCCTACACATTTCACACATCACAAAAGCAGGCAACAACCTCTAACCTTTTTCCAGCGTGCAGGTATTCGGGCGTCATACATGCAGTCCAGCGCATCTCGCAGGTTCTCACTCATAATGATGGTTCCATCAATGGCCAGCTTCAGGTCACTCAGCGTGTTTCTGACCAGAGCAATCACTCTCTGCATGCGATCAATCTCCTGCCGCAGGAAAATGTTCATGGGCTGAAGGGGACCCATGCTCATCAATCTCTCTCTGACCTGGATAAATGAAGCAATTTGAATGAGTAACGAAGGATGTCGTTTTGTACAAGTGCTCAGCCCTAAGAACATTCATTAAGAATGCATTGTATTGCATAACATTGTTTAAGCCATCTTCATTATTTTTATCTGGTTCATTGACGGTATTATTTATTATTAATCTGCTGGTGGAAATAACAACAAATAGTACTGATGCAGTTTGATGGATGCAGTTCCCGAGTTTGTGTCTTCTAAGAGCTAGGAGTTAAGGATTCAGAAGACTACCTAAAATCTGGCATACTTTAATGCTTCACCATCATGATGTAGGATCTCGGTCGAACAGAGCACCACACAAACTGCAGAAATTACCACATTCCAGAGAATCAAGAAGATTCTCTTTCCCAGCCATAAAATTGATCAATGACCATCACATGACGATCACCAGATGCCAATTTGTCTGGACCGCTTCTGTCGAGATCTGCGCCTTATGCCTCAGGGGAATCAAATTGCTAAAACTTAACGCAATTACCAGGAGAGAAGAAACTCCCCCTCCACCTAAGAAACAAATGTCCAGTCTTCTCCTGACATAAATTTCAACTAAAATCACAAATGGGGACAGATTTACACTGATACATTCTGAGCTGGCAAGGCACAGGATCTGTCCAGCGTGACTCTCATGACCTTTCAGACATCCCGTCCCCCCTCCTCTGACATTCGAACGCACCCCGTGTCTCAGTTGAGAGCACACTGCAGAGACAATCTTTAAGAAACGATCAACTTATTAGTATTGCTATTAGAGCAACAGTATCATATGTTTTCATGTTTTATTTTATATGCTTGATGTGTTTTATGTGATCATTGGAGTTTAATCTATGCATTACATGCCTTTAGGAAAGGAAGTTGTCAAATGTATTAGCATGCAAGCAATATACATTGTTTGATATGAAATGAATGATCTTGATGAATGCAGTTCGTCTGAATGAATGAGAAATTGATATTGTGTATATTTCATGTATTTGCAACAGTTTATGAAAGTTAATGACCAAATTCCAGAGAAATCCATATCCTAATAATTCACGTGCCCGAAGGAGTTATAACAGGGCTGACCCCGCCCTGTAACAACGCCATTGGACTGCAGCCCTTGGCGCCGTGCCTAGCGGCCCATTTAAAATCTCATGCCCATAATAGTTCATGGCCCTTCGCCTCGCTCAACGCCTTTAGTCTCTTGTGGTTTGAGTGCTTTTCATCTGCACTCGCCCGCTGGACCAAGCACGCGATTGTGCCATCAAAACTCTACAGAACAAACTGAAACTTCGTGACTGCCAAACTCTTCAAAGTCTCGCGACTCCGACGCAGAAGAGCTCCGAGCGCGTCAAACCGCGTAACCAGGCAACTGAAGACTGGCTCCAGCAACCCAATCCTCAACTTTGAAAGATCCCCAAAGACGTCATCCAAAGACCGATCAGCAACCAACCAGAATCTTTGCTAAGACGAGCCCACAGAAGGAAATCCCCGTTCCCGGCACAAACGCAAGTAAACAAGGTCTCCCTTTTCTGGCTGAACCTGGTGCTAGATTGTTAAGTCAAATCTCTGCTTTTGTGGTTTCCTACTAGAACTTTGGGGTTCTCTTCAATTCAGTAATTTCTCATCCCCGGAACTGTATGAGTGTAAGTGTGTGTGTGTGTGTGTGTGTGTGTGTGTGTGTGTGTGTGTGTGCATGTGTTTGTGTCTTAGTAGATTAGTTTAGTGTCTTAGAGTAGTTCAATAAATCATTGTTTCATTAAAAGAATTGTCTTGACTTTTATGTTCACAAAAGTTCTATCTGTGTTTAGATCAAGCTACCTCAGCTTTAAAATTTCCTAACGTAATATTTTTGGTTTATTTGTGATCTTGGCCAGGAGCATAATATAAACCTCAGAGTTAATAAAGTATACTGAATTAACCACTTCGCTGGACGAATGGTTAAGAAGCTTAATCTATTAATTCTGAATCAATTTAAGTAAGTTCCGAATCTTTCGATTCGATTCATTATTTGAATCATTATAAATTTGAGCTTAATTGCACTACAATGATCTAGCAACTGATTCAGCTCATTTAAATGCCAAAAGTGCTTGTTTATACAGCGCATCTGGATAATATCTTTAGTTGTAAAACTCTTCTAGGTCAATTACATGTTTTCCTGCTACCATGTTAAATAGAAAATGTACACAAACTGTCTTTTCAATGGAATTTAGTTTACTGTCAGGTTTCAGAGGTCACTGCAGAGGTCACAATTTTTTATTTACACGTAGCACGTAACTTGTTTTTCTTTTCTCTGTTGTTTGAAATAATATAGTTTAAAAATTTCAGAAAGCAGGACATGGTGATTTTTCCATCACTGAGTTTTAAATATTTTAGGAATGCTCATGATTGAGACAAATGTGGTTCTCGCTGTTGTAAGAGATAATGAAAGCAAAAAGCCCTCATGCACCCTAAGGCATGTTTTTTTTTTTTCTGCTGCCTTGTTAATTTGCAGACAATCAGGAGGGAGTAGCTACGGTGGCCGAGAGAGGCCAACGCGCTGCAAACAAGAAAACACATGCAAACAGAAAAAAACGACAACAAATTAAGAAAACATCTTCATCAGTTTGACAACACAGGCGCTGCAAATCCTCGCAACGCAAACACAAATACGGAAACGCGCTTCAAATTCTCACAACACAACCAAACTCAGAAACGCGCTGCAAACACACGAACGCGCTGCATCCTCGCAACGCAAACACAAATACGGAAACGCGCTGCAAATTCTCACAACACAACCAAACTCAGAAACGCGCTGCGAACACACGAACGCGCTGCATATAGCACGGACCACAACGGAAATGTTTCAGGGGGACCTCAAAAAGTGACGAACCCATCTGGGACCTGATTATTTGTTCAGTGGCTGTTGGTCAGAGCAGAGGTGTTGTCGGTGAACTATCACCTTTTAGTGATAGTATAGTATCACTTAAAGGTGATAGTGATATAAATAATCAGGTAATATAGTGATATAAATAATCAGGTCCCAGATGAGTTCGTCACTTTTTGAGGTCCCCCTGAAACATTTCCGTTGTGGACCGTGCTATATGCAGCGCGTTTGTTAGTTTGCAGCGCCCTCGTGTGTTTGTTTCTGAGTTTGGTTGTGTTGTGAGAATTTGCAGCGCGTTTCCGTATTTGTGTTTGCGTTGCGAGGATTTGCATCGCCTGTGTTGTCAAACTGATGAAGATGTTTTCTTAATTTGTTGTCGTTTTTTTCTGTTTGCATGTGTTTTCTTGTTTGCAGCGCGTTGGCCTCTCTCGGCCACCGTAAGTAGCAGCCAATTACTGCCTATATGTTTCATAAGCACCTGCAGTTTGGTGTTCGAATATTTGTGAGCCTCAAAAAAGAAACATGCATTAGTGCAGGCAGTCTGTGACCTCAGCACCATCCGTCAACCCTGAGAATGTCCCCTCAGGATTCGAGCTCCAGACAGCAAAGGCCATTTGCTCCAATTGGGCTCTGAGCTCTCCATCAACCATACAAAATTTTGCTGCATCATTGTTGCCCAGTCTGAAGCTTTACCTCAGATGGTACAAAATCTGGAGGCAGTTTCTCCAGCATGTCATCTGCTAGCCGACCCACAATCGCCTCCCTGGTCTCTCCGCCTCCACTTGAGCTGTCCTTTGGTTGAATACTCAGAATAGTGTCTAGTACGTCCTTGGCGAGTTTGCTTTGGTAGGTGATGTCTGCATTTGGATGGAGGCCGAACACCTCAGGGGTGTCATATGTAGGGAGACCCTGAGGATACAAAAAAAAAAAAAAAAAAAAAAAAAACACAGGTCAACTTATATATTTTGCTCTTACCTTAGTTAAAGGAATGTTCTAACTTCAGTTTAAGTTATGTTGAGCCACACTGATTACCACTAGAAAACTGTTTCTCATTACAAACTTTTAACAAGCTGAAAGTTTTCTTAAGAAAAAAATTATTTTAGTTTGATAATGCTCCAAAAACATAAAAAAATAAATTAAGATCCCTGTAATCTCAAATGCATGATTAATTTTTTGAGTGCATAAAGGTCTATGATTAGATTCTAAATTTATATATTCTAATAATAAAGTTGTAAACTGTCTTGCAATCAATTTTTTTAAAATATCAACAACCATTATGAGAGCTTACTCTCATTAGCTACGAAAAGCATCTTGCATCGGTTTTGATAAATGGATGCATGTTTTCCCACATCTCTCTTCCTATTTGAAGAGCAATCATGACTTAAGATGTTTATTAGTTGATTAATACATGCATACAGCGCTGTGTACCAGCTACAAGTCATCTTGCATTTTACATTCATTCATCATAATTTCCATTCAACACAAAAGCATCCTGTAGACAACATGTGCTTAGAGAGATGAACAGCTGAATGAAAGCTAGCGTAACATGCTTTTCCCTCCTTTTTCTTTTTTTTAAAGCAAAATGTCTTGCATGTTTCTCAAGGAGCTTTGTATATGGTTTCATTCACTAATGGTGTGTTACACACTGAACAATGCTGTGGCGTGTATGGCGTGAGTGCACATGCTGGCTCCTGGAACTGTGTTTGTCATTGAGTCTGAGAGAATCATCCTGCTGTGAGTTGAGGCTAAAAACATCCATCACAATCAGCTTAGACAGAATAAAAATCAGCCATACTCTGCCGGCAGCTGTGCTATTTCTCTCACGAGGACACTGCTGCTTTACATGACTCACTGCTTTTAATGTACAACTGGAATGAGGGCAGTAAGCTGACTTGGCTGAAATTATGTTCCTTTTGGCACCTGAATAATTATTATGAGGTAGTATATATGTATATATTTTCATTGCTGATGAACCAGTTTTATTCACACATGTACAAACATACAGACTGCATTATAGTTGACAAAAGAGACCTTTTTTATACTGGAAGTATAAATTTACATATTTTTGTTACACTTCTCTTTCGGCCTTTACATTCTGTTAGCTGCGCCAGATGCGACTCATGAATATTAATTACTTTACGTTTGCCCCATCTAATTTGCTAAAAGGGGGATTTTGTTAGATCTGTACAGTGGTATTACCATTGTCTTGACTTGTTCAGCCCATTGCTAACATGATTGTCAGAGACTTCTGAGTGAGAAAAAAAAAGAAGAACTTGTACTAAAGTTGAAATGAACTCCTTTTGTATGTAAATAATATAGTATTGATTGTAAATGTAGGTAAATACAATACAGCTTATACACTTCCATGGCAAGGTACTTAAGCTGTATCCAAAGCTGTTGCCTAATTTATGTCTAGAGGAGGTACAGGGAATTTGTTTCTGATTTGTTCAAATCAATTTATTTAATTATTTTAAGTACTGGTACACTGTATAGACCAATTTGGAGTAGACGTCACTGTTAAGTCACTTGCAGCTATGCATGGATTGTGGTGGCAGAAAAACACTGGTAACAAGTGGAGTGAAACGGGAAAAAATTCCACGGATTAAAAGATAAAATGTGTTGTGCCTTTGGATGTCAGAATCGAAATAATTTTTATAGAACATTGTCATCAAAAACGCCATTTGAAGCTGAACATAGATGTTTAAATGGACAGATTAATGGATGAAACCTGCTATGATTACTCTGCCTTTAAAGCATGAATTTGATTTAAACAACAGATCTACATAAAACTCACATATGCAGTTCATAGGGAACATATTATATAAGCCCTACAGTTACAGCATGAAATACTATTTAAGCCTAAAACGTTTTAAATATACCTATTTTATCTCACAATACTTTTTTCTTGCAAAAGAAGTTGATATCTTGTATTTTGGACTTTGTAACTTTAACTCAACAATAGTGAGTGTTCATTCAGAGGGGAAAAAAAGTGTGGGATATAAACTGAAAAGAATGATGAGTTGATTTTTTTATCAAAATTGTGAAATATAATCTTGTAATTGCGAGAATAAAGTCCTAATTTTGAAATATAAACTCAAATTTAACTTTTTTTTATTGTTTTATTCCATGGTTTCTATAGACTGCCACTAGAAAACAGTCCTTTTCTGCCAACAGATAGGCTCCACCCAAAAAAAAAAAAAAACATGATCACTGTTTGCAAACACCAAATTGGTCTATTGGCTGATTTTATTGTAAATGTTTACTGGTGCCACTCTGTTGTGAATCCGACCAGCCAACAGCCCACGGTGTTTTAATACACTACCACTGTCTATCCGCCAACGCATCGTCTCACCTCAATCTCTCACTTCTATCTAGTGACAAAACCTGTATAACAAACAGTACTGACTCCAATGGGAACAAATGTGCAGTTTCATTGGAACCTTTTATCTCACCTGCACATACTGGAGATACTGGTCCACGCTATTGCATCTGGGAATACTGTAGCCTTTGTAGAAGTTGAAATCAGGGTTGAACATGTTTTCATTGAACCACACCTTTGCAAATGTGTTCAAGAGGCGCTTGTCATAGTCATCAGTCACCCTACCGCCATACTGGATCTCGCCGATCATATATCGTACAGTGTTCCAGGACACACCCTGTAAAAATACTCATTTAAATTAAAATACCAGGTGCAAGTCTATTTGACAACTTTTTGCATGGACCCTTGACAAAGCTTCATACAATTTATGTAAAAAGATTTTCCTACAGAGGTGGAAAAAGCAGACATGACATAGTTCAAGTCATATCATACTTCAATAATAAAGCAGAGGATAGACATTTGACCAGAATCCATATAATCCATAATGACTTTCAAGTCCTGAGTTGCTTTGAGTTCATCTGACAAGATTAAAGGTGCATAAATATAGAAATTATTTTCAAATCTCAGCTGCTTCATAATGCAACTCTCACCTTCTTGATGTCCATATCATCCAGGTGATTCTGGACAAACTGTATGGTTGCATTGAAGTCTGCCTGGTTGAACTCATATGGAATGTTCCAACCTAAAGGTCCATATTTTCGCCTCTCTTGGACAGTGGAATGGAGGAATGCCACACCATACAACATGGGCCTCCACTGGACCATGTTGCTCACATCTAGAAGATCTTGACTGATACCTACAAGATATTATTAGGCAATACCAATTTCAAGACTTTCATTGTTATTAACGCAATCCACACTTTTTCATGAAACTGACAGATCATTAACTTGATTATATTAATTATAATGGCTTCTCTAGAAATAATCAGCCAGCCCAGATTTCTATAGCTCCATTAATGTTTCAAACCCATTAATAGCCTCAAGTGATGGTTGAATCTTTCATCTTAAACAGGCAGAGTACAAAAAAACCCCTCCAAGATAGTCTGAGCTTGAGCTTCAAGAGGCGCTTGTCATAGTCATCAGTCACCCTACCGCCATACTAGAGTCATGGAAAATGGACAGCTGAAGAAAGACTAAATATCCAGAGAGGCCAGGCTCACCTCCATAAGTCCTCCTAAGTCCAGCTTTCAGTCCCTGAGGAGGCTCGTTGGTAAATTTGATTGACATCTGCAGGAGAGTGATAGGAAAGTGTCTATGGGCCTCAGTGGTCATCCACAGTCTGAAAGTGTCATGAACGCTGTCCGTCTCTGTGATTGTATCCATGAGTTCGTCCATAAAATGCAGACCCAAATGACAATTCTGAAGTAAAGCCCAGCCTCCCTAATAGAAAAAAAAGCAAATAAATAAGATAAAATAAAATAAAATAAAATAAAATAAAATAAACAAACACTTTTTGGGGTAATCAGCCTATGAATGACTTATTGTTGTCTCTGCATTTTAAGCTAGGATAGGAGCAAGTACTTTAACATCAAAAATGGTTGAGTATGTACATACATTAGCCATGGAGTGCTGCAGAAGTTTGCGTGCATGAACTTCCTGCCCTTGTCCCATTGAGACGTAACGAGTTTCAATTCTCTGTCGTTTACCCAGGGCTATGATTGAGTCTGTTGGGTCTGAACCCATGGACAGAAAGCAGATGAGAGGAGTACGAGGGTCAGACTCCTCCCAAGTCTTCTCCAGGTCCAGAATCACTCCCTCAGCATATCTCTCCCCCATTGAGTGCATGATGTACTTTCGTGCCTTTCAATTACACATAAACAAACAATTAAACTGATGCAATTAAAAGTTGTTACATTTAGCTATATAGTTGTCACATGTCTCCTTGTGTTTTGTTTATTGGACTGTTCTGCTTTGGTTTCTCCCTTTGTCTCCCCCTGTCATTCAGTTAACTTTGGTTTCTTCCTTTGCCTTTCTGTGTTGATTTAATTATCGTCTGCACCTGGTCTTGTAATTAGTCTCACCCTTTATAAGTCGTTTGTTTCTCAGTTTGCTTTGTGTCGTCTTAAAGTTATGTATGGTTGTGTTTCTTTGATTCCTGTTTTGTCTTTATTAAAATACATTGTTTGATTGAAACTTCTTCTCTCTGGCTCTTCATCTCCCAGCAACACGTGACAATAGTGCTTTACTTTTTTTTTCTTTTCTTTTTTCAAACCAGCTTTACAGAAAAAAAACATTGTTGCAAAATGTATCAGTTATAAAGTAATTTTAGCTGTAAAGCAGATTTACAAAAGACTATGTTGATTCACTTTTGTTCAATAACTGAGTCAGTGTTATGAAGAACAAATTAAAATCCTCTAAAGCAGCTCTGTAAAAAAAAATATTACTCAAGTCAATTCAGTATTGATTCAGAACAGTTCAATGGCAGTGTTGATCTCACAAAGTTCATCAATTACAAACTTGATTAATCAATATTGTCATTATTCAGCTCAATTTAGTTCAAAGTTGATTCGGTGGACTATACTAATGAGAATGAGACAGAAATGAGTCATTAAAAATTTGTCACACTGGCTTCATTATGACTTCATTCATACCTGAGCAATGGTTCTATCTGGACACCAGGATCTAATAAGAAGCAGTCGTCTGAAACAGTCTAAAGCTTGGTCATATGCATTTGGGATTGCTTCTTCCTCTGGTGCTTCTCGATCAAACCAGCTCTTCCATTGTTTCTCATGACGCGCAATCTGTTAATACACATGCACACGTACACACAAAAGTGAATGATTCTGGTACTTATATGGACAATTGACATGGAATTGTTTTGAGACGTTGTCATGTTCTGTGGGGTGCTATACAACTCTAAAATCTAACAATCTCAATTTAAACAATAATTGTTTTGATTAATTTTTGTTTGATTTTAATTACAAAAAAGCCAAAAAATATCACCTCATATTATTTACTGACCCATATACTATATTTTGGTTACCAGTGACTTTCATTAATTGGACAAAAAGCACAGAATTTCTTTTTTTTTTTTTTTTTGGTGAACTATCCATTTAATATATTACATAGAATTTACAATTAAATGGTTTGGACTTTAAAAATTCAATAAACTATACAGAAAATAATCAAAACTGTCTAATCAAAACTGATTTCAGGACAAAACATAATGAGACTTGGATAGCATGGATTTCTGGTTTGTCATGACATATAGTATATTGGGTAACACTTTCTATGAAGCCCCTATTTATAATACATTATGAGGGTATTTCTAAGGCATTATAATGAATGCATAATGCATTATAATACAACTTATAATATGTTATATCATCTCATTAATACTCGTAACAACAATTATAATACATTATAATACTTGAGTATTTGAGGTTATAACTATTAAGATTATGATTATTTATAACACACAATGGATGCCATTTAATCTATCTAATTTATAATGGACTATATCATATTACATTTATTTTTTCATTTATATTATGTTTTATTAATATATGGTCCCCTTATTCTACTGACTATAAGCAACTTTTCAACTACATGTCAACTAACACTCCTTAGAGTAGTAGTAGACTTAGGTTAAGGTTAGGCTAGGTAGTAGGTTCATGTACTTGCAAAGTTACTTATGATCAGTTTGCCATTTGGGGAGCCATCAAAATACAGTGTTAGCATATATTTTGCATACTACTAATAATAATTACTGTTAGCTGACATGCAGTTGCAGAGTTACTTATCAAAAGCTGTCTGAAGGATACCATCCAAATAATCAAACTGATAATACAAATACAAACACATTTATCTCATCTAATACCTGATCTTATGGCTCTTTGAGAAATATTATTATAATTACTTATAAGTGGTCTTTGTATGCTTTAAGTAAAGTGACATGAGAAACATGGCAAGATATGAGACTTATAATACGTTATAACTATGGAGGAGGTAATCATACTCTTAAAAGCTATAACCACAAATAAGTAAAACATTATAATACATTAAAACTGTTCTTATGAATACTCATAAAATGATACAACATATTATAAGGTTTTTTATAATGCATTATAAATTTATTATAACGCCTTAAGAATACCCTTATAATGTATTATAAATACAGGCTTCATAGAAAGTGTTACCGTATATTGTATAATGCAGTCTTATGTGTGCATTAACAGTATTTCTGTAGTTGCAGTGCTCCAGGAATGGTTAATTAAACAAAAATTTAATCTGATTTCTTTCAGCCACAAGTAATTGATTTAGAGTTTGCCAAAGTGAGCTCATTTCACACTGCATTGAGCATGAAGTTCCCCCAGGCCGTCATGACCTGCCAATCAGCCGTCAGTGTGATTGGCTGTGAATGTATTTTGCCTCTGTGTGTGTGTGTGTGTGTGTGTGTGTGTGTGTGTGTGTGTGTGTGTGTGTGTGTGTGTGTGTGTGTCTGTAGACAAGATGAATCAAATATTGACATGTTTACTGCAAAGCGGGAGCAGTGAGATAGATTTAATGAGGAAGGAGAGCTCAAAGCGACAGATACTCTTTGTGTGTGTGCCTTCCATGCATGGATGTGTCTGATCTGTTTAGAAACCATGTATGCATAAATATCTGACCACACACCTGATCTAGAATGTCAGAGAACTGCCACAGCTTGCTCAGCTCCACCAGATTGAGCCATGTTATGTCCAGGATCCACTTTGCAGCTTTGGGTGGACAGGCCTTCAGGTCTAGCGAAGCACCTCCTGGGCGACATCAAGAAAACAGATCACATGTAGTGCTTCCTGCCTTGTTCTTATTATGATTGTTTTTATTGTATGTTATTTTGTTTGTTGAAGCACTTATTGCATGTTGATGAAACGGTAATACATAAAACAGTAAGGTTCTGTACATTAATATAATCTAACAATAAACAACACTTATAAAGTAATTATTTATTAAAATTACATGCTAATTGGTTCTATTTGTAAAAAAATAACAACTTGACATTCCTACCAAATATGGCCACCACTCTCCTAAGGTGGCAGTTGAATTTAAGACCATAATATAAGACCATAATTAAATGAAATGTTATCTGATTTATTTTTTAACCTGTTTAAATAGGGTAGAGTTGAGGGGTAGGGATAAATGTGGGAAAATTATAACAGACTATAGGCATCCTGAGTTCAAATCCCAGCTCAAGGATGAAAGATTACAAATTTTAGAATCAGTTCAAGTTTATAAAAGATTAAACATAGGTTCCAAAATAACAGCAAGAACTGAAAAATTATGTATATTGTGATTTCTAAGAGCAGGCAGCCCAGGCCCTGAAACAGAACATCTGGCATGTTTGCTAAGTTAAGTGTGAATTCTAAGCTCAAAGTACAACAGTGCCTTTTGTTTAGCACCTTTGCATTTGAATGCTAAATAAATCAAGGCCGGGAAATTCCTACTAGACTGATTATCTATATCACATTTGCATGCTTTGTTTAGATTGTCTCCACCTCTGTGTAACCCTCCCCCTGGAAAGGTATATAAACTGTAATGTATATGCCTTAGTCAGACGACTTTTGATGGCTGCAGTGACGCACAGCTAGTATCTCAATAAAGAGAAACTTCTGCTTCAAGATATCCAAAAACGTCTCCTGGTCTCAAAGAAAAAGTTCACAACAAGGACTAGGGATGCACCGATACGAATCGGCCGATAATGCTTGCGCGTTTTGTCAGTAAAGCCGGTTCTGTAATCAGCGGTAAATGCCATCAGGTGCGTGATTTCACGTTGAGCCGTATATAGTACACACAGCCGTTGTTTACCGACGAGCTGCGCAAATCAATGTTCATTATCAGTGTGAAAGTGCGCAGCTCGTCAGTGAACAACGGCTGTGTGTACTATATACGGCTCAACGTGAAATCACGCACCTGATGGCATTTACCGCTGATTACAGAACCGGCTTTACTGACAAAACGCGCAAGTGATCGGCCGATATGGATCGGTGCATCCCTAACAAGGACCTTTCCCGATCCCGGACCCTCTTTACTTGTGTTATAATCATCCCTAGTCTCTCATACTGATATCTTTGGAATACACTCCTGTATTCACCTGTTATATTGTTGTTATACTGGTTATTTAGTTTTGAGTTTAGTCTTGCTCTGGTTTGAGGTCAGATAACGAAAATGTTGACTTTGTCCTATTTTTGAACTTATAAAATACCTTTTTTCTTGCTTAAACAAAGATGTTCTTTGTTCTTGGATATTAAATCGCAATGGTACATATGTAGAAACCTTTTATTGCAAATATAATATCTTGCTATGATCTCAAGAAAAGCTAACATCTTATCGGAACAGAATAAGACAAACTATAGTGCAGCAAAGAGGAAGAAAGTGGCTCTCACAAGAGTGCATTAAAAAGCAGAATGGTATTAACTGGCTTGACATGCTCTGCCAGCACAGGGAATCAAATCGACCTTGTGGGTAATGGGCCACTTCTCTGACCACAAGGCTACCTGATCTCTCAGTGATTAAATTTTGGATCTGATGCTTTTACGAAGCAAAACCACATGAACCAGCATGATAATCACATAGCAGTTCATCAATCTGCAGACTCACCAAGGACTCCTCGTGTACAACATGTACAGATCACAAATTGCAAAGAGCCATTAAATATGATTTTGGAAAGCATGTTACCCAGAAAATCAAACGTTTTCACAAAAGCTTCTAATGGCAAAAACACAGTCTGTACTCTTCTTATTTCCTTTACTGTGCATTTGGTTTGAAATCTAAATGTATCAAAGACTATGTTTTTTTGTATGTATGAATCTGTGAATAATTTTTACAAAATAAGAGAGATCATACAAAATTTATGTTATTTTTTTTATGTAGTACTGTCCTGAATAAGATATTTCACATAAAATATGTTCATGGACTATATGTAAACATCTTTTATGTGAAATATAAGACAAAAAATGAAATGATTCAAATAACCCCCTTCAAAAGTTTGGGTTACTTAATACTGTGTGTGGTTACCTGGATGATCTACAACTGTTTTTTTTTCTTTTGTCCCTTGTTTGTTCTTAAGAGTTCAACTGATCACTGTTCTTCAGAAAAATCCTCCAGGTCCTGCAAATTTTTTCAGTTTTCCAGCATCTTTTGCATATCAGAACCCTTTTCAGCAGTGACTGCATGATTTGAGATCCATCTTTTCACAGTGAGGACAATTGAGGGACTCAAACACTACTATTAAAAAAAAGGTTCAAACATTCACTGATGCTCCAGAAGGAAACACAGAGCCCTGTGTGTTCTTAGTGTATCCTTAGTGTCTCCTGGTGTTTTTTGTTATTAAAACCTGCTGCAAGTGGATCCTCTGCCTTCAGTCTCTGAATGTTACAGTGTCATTCTGAAATGACACCCTTTTGTCACTGCATGTATGAGTTTGTTCTTGATAATCTTTCATGTGCTAATGTGTGTGCCCAATAAAAGCTATACAGAAAGCATCTGTGGCATTCTATTAATTACCACAGAACAATTTCTATTAATTTCTTAGTAAAAATGTGCAAATAATTCCATATCAATATCAGTTGTTAAATAATTTATAAAGAATTATTTTGTACAAAAATTTGCTATTTGTGTGGTCAAGTCTATGTAAACACTGCAGACAGATATCCATGTATATTATCACTTGAATCATGTGAATTTTGCTATGTTTACAAGATTTGCATGGTCAGAACAAGAGCTAAATGTTTTACACACCATTTCATAGTATGTGACTCTTACTCCAGTCTCATGTTAATGTCATGTTTAAGTCTTGTGGGTTTGCTTTTGAAATATATCACATATTGTAGTAAACCCACTGATCTATAATAGACCAGTGATTAAACATTCTTTTGAAAAGTGTGGCTATATTTATGTCACAATTCATGCAAGTATGCACCACACAATGTGCTGCATTAGCCTTGTAAATCATAATATGTACTGGCAGTCAACCTCACAAAGTGTCACAGGGCACCTCTGTGCTTCATTCATAGCACACTAATAGCTCTAGAAGCCTGGCCCTGATGTGTTCCTGCTGCTCAATCCTGCTGAACCTGCTGCTCCAATAGACTGCCTTAAAACCTATATCTGTGCCCCGTTAGTAATGGATTTATATCCATTGTTATAATACATAAACTGCATCTGACCTTATGTATTTAAGATGTACTGTAAAATTCAGCTGCTAGTCACATAGACTTGTACATAGCTGTTGTCCAAGAATATTGGTAAAATGATTATTCTCTTACTGAAAATCCTAGAAAAAAAAAAAAAAAAAAAAAACTGAAGAAGAAGGAGAAAGAATTTGACCAGGCCAAAAGAAAGAAAGAAATAAAGAGAACTAGAGAGACTGACTCGTGGGAGCCGGGATGCTGTCTGACCTTTAATGAGGGTCAGAAACTCCTCGTGTTTGACCCTGTTGCTCTGCATGTCGATCTTGAGAGTGAGCAGCAGGGTGAACAGGAATTTGTGTTCTTCATACAAACCCCGAGCTGCGTACTTGTGCACATCAAAGGTCATGTACTCAATGATGTTGGCGATCCGCTTGCTTGTTATTGGACTCTTTGAGGACCTGCTCCCCAAGAGAAAGACATAAGGTTACAAAGGATTTTTTTTTTTTTGATAATGAACTCAAAGCTAACTCAATGCACTCTCACATGGACAGTATGACCAACAGGAACTGTGTTTAACATCAGTATCATGTGAATTTACATTTTTTAATTGCCAATCCAACATTTCATGGTGTGGTCAATGTAGGCAC
This sequence comes from Garra rufa, assembly GCF_049309525.1. NCBI lineage: Eukaryota > Metazoa > Chordata > Actinopteri > Cypriniformes > Cyprinidae > Garra > Garra rufa. The sequence goes on from NC_133369.1 coordinate 34,179,941, forward strand.
AATATGGGCTTCAGGTATGGGCCCCAAATGGGTTTGTTTACCAGGTTGGCCCTATTTTAATTTGTCCCAATCTGAATCAGCCCTCATATAGAATCTGGCTGAGACTAATTCGGATAGTGTCAACAAACCCATCTAGAGCCCGTAACTCGAGTCTACTTTTCACATCATGAAATGATAACTGCATTATGAAGACTGGAAAACAGTTTAGTCTCATGTCATTTTGAAAAAAAAATAATAATAATTAAATGGGGTAAGAAATGACAGATGAGTTATACTTTGCCAAGGACAAGTCGAACAAGCCCAGGAACTGGCGCAGAGAGGTCTGATACATCACGTTCACCATGCTCATCTCCGTGATCAGAAAGTATAAAATGCTTCCTCTTGTGGCAACTACACACAGAACAGAAGGTGTCACAAAAGCCCTGTTTACATCTGGTATTAACATCCATTTCAGATACAACTAGACGTGACCACTTTGTCAATGAACTTCAAGGAAAGGGTCTCTGATTTTGTGGCATCTGTGTCTAAATGCATGTTTAAAACCAGGGTTTCTCAAGCAATTTTGAGTCTTTTGCAGGAGTACAAACTGGCAAGTGTATATGAACAGCTATTATTGCTAAGCTCTCTGAAATACTTGATTCTGATTGGTCATTTACACTAGTCATTTACCTTGTTTGCTATTCAAATCAATGAATCAACCAACATTTTGCTCGTGACAACAGATGAGTGTTTCCATTGCCTGGATACAGAATGGCCTTGATTGGAAAAACTGTAAGCTTTTAAACAGATGGTGTGGTCTCAGTGACTGACAAGCACGATGGGGTTGTGTGGAAAAGTTGGACTAAGTATATGAGGTGGAACAGTTCCACTGCTTTTTATATTTTGAGCCAGTGCAATGCAAGTGACAGACATTACTGTCAAAACTATTTTTACTAAGAACAATTTATTTTTAGTTTAGGTTGCTTTTAGTCTTGTGTGACCAATTAGAAATTCACAATGAAAAGTTTTAGGCAGCAGGTGCACTTCTGAAGGATAAATTTCACTGCATCTGCATACCATGATATCAGATTGAAAGTCTCAAGTGTGACATTAAAACTTGAACAAAAGATTGTGTTTTTACCGCATACCGTCTGCTTAATGACTAAAAACAATTGTGCAACAATAATGCAACTTAGTATTAATATTTACAAAAATGCATCAAATTTTAGTCAGGAACAATGGATGCTTAAAAGATGAGTAGACATTTGTTTCCTTATTGTCGGAGAAGTTATGGTACAGATTAGCATTTACCCTACAAATGCAATGTATTTCTGTTTTTCACCTCTGAATGTGGTTGGATCATCTGAGATGTATATTAATACCAGGTGTAAAATGGATCAAAAGATCCTGTTTACATTAAGTTTTACAGCTTGTGGTTATTCTGATAATTGTCACATTGTAAGACAAACAAACTAGAGGAAGAGATTTCTCAATTTCTACATTTATCCTTGAAAGATATAAAAAAAAAAATCACTAAAGGAAAGACAAGCTCTAAGCCCACACCGGGTCTGTATTCCTCGCGGGCCGCATTGATCTGGATCTCAGTCTCAGCAGCGATCTGGAGTTTTTGTGTGACCTCCTCTGCAGTGCGTTTCGTGTTTCCCAGCACTGTGATGAGGCTCTCGTCATCCACCAGGGAGCCCTGCGTGCTAGTCAGCCTAAAAAGTAAATTATCCTCCAGCTCCTTCATTTTACGATTATTGGCTGTCACATCCTCCAGCAGGTCAGTCCGCTCCTTCTCCAGTTCCTGACAATCCAGAAACATCACACAGTCATTTCTCACCACACAAACAACTTTATAATTTGGCTATTAATTGTCATTGTTGTGATTAACGATTTAATTGCCTCTTTTGTTTATGTCACTTGCAGTGTAAGCTTAATACACAAATGCATTAAAAAGTAATTTAATCCTATGGCATGGGGACAGGGGCTATATAACTGTTATCTACTTTTCATTCACATTCATACTGATGTTTTGGAACCCAACCCAAAAATCACACTGTAGTAGTATACTCTAATACAAATTATTGTTTTTATTATTCTAAAATATTAAAATCTGATTATGCAGTAGTAATACATTTCTATCCTATATTCATCCATTAATTTCTGCATACTTTAGGGTGGTCTGATTAAATTCATGAGGCTTAATTTATAATTTACATAATTAAGATGTATTATTTTTTTCCTACAGACAGCACACATTTATTAACACTTTAAATATATTATTTGTCATAGAATCCTTAAAAGAATAATTAAACCGAAATTACTTTGAAACCAAATGAACTTGAGTGGAAATGTTCTCTGGTAATACGCAGTACATGACAAGTAAACGACTTACATATTTTAATGCTGTTTAGCAAGCCTTTGACATAAAAACATTGAGGTAAAAACAGACCAGTTTATATCATTCAGAGTTAAATACCCAGTTCTCCAGCTTCAGAATAGTATGATTGTGAGTCAGTTTTGCTCGGTTAGCTATCAAAATCCTAGCAATACCTGTCAAATGTTTTTCTTTCTTTCTTTTTTTTTTTCTCTTTTTTTCTACTGTCCAAATGTTCCTTTTCAGTTCCTCATCAGACAGAGATGACTAACTAGCCTCTGGAGAGTCCATAATATTGGCTATTATAATTCAGATCTGTGCTGGGCGGCATGTGGATCTGTACTCTTACTAGGCTGAGTGTAAAGAGGTGACATGGGTTTCAGGCCCTTATTCCTGATTGACAAATCAATGTCCAGCAGTGAATATGTTCTGAATGCCACTTTAATTTTCTCTACCTGGGAATCTGCAGGCACTATCAAAGTCCATCTGGCTGTGCTAGGCTGAAATGAGCTGAGATGACAGTGATTCTCCATAACAATGTGCAGTACTACAAGATACCTGTAGCTTTGATTTAGTTGCTTCTAGGCTTGACATAGCTGTGGGCCCCAATTTAAGGTGCTATGCATTTATCTTCTATGTCAACCACCATAAAATGCTTACAACCAGTGCCGGCCTGTTGGTTTGTGGGGCCCTAGGCAAGATAATGCAAATGGGCCCCACTAGTCTAAAAAAACTGTCAGAGTAACAGTGAAGAGCACATACAATGCTTGTTTCAATATTTAAATGTAAATGTGTATTAATTGCACCATATTCAACAAACATATGTAAAATATTTAAACAAATAAAAAAGTTAGTGCAAATGAACTTGAGTAAACAGATACAAGAAAGTAAAAAAGTCAAATAAATAAAATATAAATTAAGTATACACAAAAACTAAATCAAATAAACAGATCATAGACAAAATAAACACAGGCCTACTAATAATCATAAATGACAAGACATGAAGGCTATTGTGCTTATTTTTAAGAATTGATTGATGATCACAATAAAAACCCTTTCTTGCATTAGACATTGGATCTGGGTCTGTAATTATTTAACGTAACATGCTAAATGTGTTTCAGTTTGTCCTTGTCTGTGATTATGGGCATTATTACATGTATAAAACAAAGTACTGCAGCAATAAATATTATGTAGCTGTCAAAACATCCCTTTTTACAGCTCTGGAAAGATATCGTTTGGATTCCATTAAATTACCAACTTAATTTCGTTCTTTCATTTCAAATAATTTAAAAATAGTATTAATGTGTAACAAGACAATCCGAGATACTATTCTGAGATGCAATATTACGTAAATTCCAAAATCTAAACCATAACAACAAAATCTGTACTGTAACAAAATAACTTCACATTAAATTATAAAGAACACTGAGTTTGTTATGCCTGTTTGTAGGGCAGAAAATCTCACATTTACTAAGAGGAAAATATACTCTTATAAAAGTATTATAATTCCTATTATTTTTTTATTTATTTATTATAACGAAAAAAAAAATAAATAAGGTGTGTGCATTAGTGAGTGCACACGTGTAATATAATGTTTCATTCATACAAGAAATCCCTAACATGGACAAAGATGCTTTCGCGTAGAGACGATGTAACTGGTGAAACAGAGACATATCTGTACGATTTATGTTTTTCAAGCCATATTCGGTATTTTTATATAAATATACTAGATGCAACGCAATGCTAATCAACAGCCTTTATCACTTTATAGAATATACTATATTAAATAAGGATTTTGCCTAATTCTGTGATGTGAAACCACGTCAGATCACAAAAGAAAGTTATTTTAAAAACTCGACTGTTATTAAATGAAGAGATAAACATGTAATGTTCTCTTTAGACAGCAGGTTTCTAAACAGACTTAAACCCATGCAAAAATCCATACACGCGTTCTATTGAGGTAAATTTGAACGCACAGACTGATTTTTTTTTTTTTTTTCATATGTTCGACACACGTGAGGCTGGTGCGTCACCCCAGTTCCCTTTTGAAAGCTTCAGTCGATGCTGCGCTGCTCAGCGCATTGGGATACGTCTTTAGTCGTGACCAGCTGTGAATATTGTGTATAAAACGTTGAAAAACCGACCGGAAGGTAATATAGCCTCGGCTGATGACGTCATCGGCACGCACCGCACACACGAGGCTATAAGTAGATGAGCCACAGGTGCATCATCAGGTCTTTTGTCTTCAGATCATTCTGTGCATGTGTGCGTTCAGCAATCTCTCTCTATTTCAAACCTTTCTCTTTGTTAGGAGTTAGTTTGTACAAGGCAGTGTGCAGAAATTTCACTCTCATTTTCTTTTCTTTCTCTCGTGTCATCTAAGAGTTTAAAAAGAAATGAGTCAACAAATCAGTAAGCGTTGTGTTCCTCCATGCTTTCGCCCTATGTGTGAGCTGGATACACACGATTACTGTTTTGTTTGTTTGGGGGAAGAGCACGCGGTTCTGGCAATAGAGAAAGGCGGGTGCGAGCATTGTGATCAGCTCACAGTTAAGATGCTTCGCTCCCGTCTGAACTATTTCCAGTCCGCACCCGCATTACCATCGTGGGGCTCTTGTATGGATCTGAATGACGAGCAAGAGACGGGTCCGTCCCTTTCGCTTGCCGCGTCACCAGATCCTAACATCCCCTCTCGTGATCTCAAAGCGCGCTCCGGTGCTTCTTCGATTCACGAGGGGGATAACATATCTCTTGGCTCGTCAGATCGCGAGCAGCCAGCCTCTGAGCATTCCTCTCGCGAAAAGAAATCTGTTGAGGAATTGCTAGAGGTGGTTACTCGCGCGGTTGCCAGGTTACAGCTTGACTGGCCACGCGAGCAAGAGACGCCCAAACGTAGTAAGCTAGAGGATAGGTTTCTGTCCGGTGGCAGGGGGGAGAAACCACAACATCAGTTTCTCCCCTTTTTCGAGGACCTCCATGATGAGCTGTCTAAGTCATGGAGTAAACCATATACTTCTCGCGTCTTTGTGCCTTCGACGTTGACTTTTTTTTTCGACTATCGTGGGTGCAAAGTCGCGGGGGTATACGGAGATGCCTCGGGTTGAAGAGACGCTCGCGAGCTATCTCTCGCCCGAAGCTGCATCTTCGATAAAGAAACCTACCCTCCCCACTAAACCCTGCCGTATGACATCATCGTTAGTGGGTAAAGCTTACCAAGCTGCAGGTCAGGCTGGTGCTGCGCTGCATACTATGACTGTATTACAGGCATAACAGGCTGACCTATTGAAGGACTTGAGTGTGGGCAGTATCATCGACGAGGAAGCGTTTTCTGAGCTTCGTCGAGCCACAGATCTGTCTCTCCGTGCACCTGTGGCTGAATCTAACAGGCATTAAAGAGAAAGACCGTTTATTCCTGTTAGATTCCCCTGTTTCTCCCTCTGGTTTGTTTTGTGACTCCGTAAGTACCGTAGTCACCAGATTTAAAGAGGTGAAGAAACATGAGGAAGCGTTTGTTCAGTTCCTTCCTCGCCGCACTCAAGGGGAGGGGCCGTCTGCCACCCAGCCCCACCCCGGTCCTTCAAGAGCCAGGGAGGTTAAAAAGCAGAGCGTGGCGGAGTGTGCTCCCCCTCGTAGAGACTGGGGACAGGCTCGCCGCGCTCAGCAACCTCCCAAGCCAGACCTCAGGACTATTATTAACAGAAAGCGAAAGTCCTGATGGTCTGGTGCCCAATCTGGTGGGGGTAGTCCCCCGCGGGATGGGGCGCGCTCAAGATCTCTTCACCCCTTCCCGATACCCTCACAAAACCTCTCCATCCCTGCCACCTCTCGTGCCTCGGGGGGCAGCGGTTTCCAGCGAAATGTTAGATGTTCCGTTGTTTCCGGCTGTCATTCTGGACGCGGAACATCTAACATCCCCTCAAAAGGAAGTATTAAAATTAATACCACTCTCAGAGAGTCTGGCAGCGTGGAAACTTCTGCCAGGCATCTCTGCGTGGGTATTAAGCACAGTACAAATACGATACAGAATCCAATTTATTCGTCGTCCTCCGCGTTTCAGCGGCGTGGTTTTCACTTCCTTGAAACCGGAGCTGATGCACGTACTGTCAAGAGCTACAAACTCTTCTGAGCAAAGAGGCCATAGAGCATGTTCCTCTTCCAGAGAGAGAGTCAGGCTATTACAGCAGATACTTCCTGGTTCCCAAAAAGGATGGGGGGCTGCGTCCAATCTTAGATCTTCGAGGCTTAAACCGTTCAGTCAAACGCTCAAGTTCAAGATGTTAACTGTCAAGATGGTCGTGACGCAGATTCAACATCACGATTGGTTCGTCACGAACCAATTCCATTCTTCCATTCGGCCTAGCCTTGTCACCCCGCACATTCACAAAATGCATGGATGCAGCACTGGCTCCTTTACGACTCCAGGGCATTCGCATTTTGAATTACATCGACGATTGCTTAATACTGGCACAATCGCGAGAGATGGTGCTCCAACACAGAGACATCGTGTTAGCTCATCTGGTTTCTATAGGGCTGAGACTCAACACCAGCAATAGTGTTCTTTCTCCTGCCCAGAGAACGACTTATCTCAGGATCGTTTGGGATTCGGTCACGATGCGGGCACAACTGTCTCCCGCTCGGATCGAGACCATTCGGCAGACCATGAGCAAGATCAGGCTAGGCCAAGAGCACACTGTTCATCAGTACCAGAAAATGTTAGGTCTTATGGCATCAGCATCCATGGTGATTCCTCTGGGGCTGTTGCACATGAGACCGTTTCAGTTGTGGCTAAAAGCCAGAGGATTTTATCCAAGAGCCAATCCTCAAAGGCAAATAAAAGTGACACGCCGCGGGCTTCGTACACTATCTCCGTGGCTCAGACCCCGGTTCCTTACCTTGGGTCCCACTCTAGGGGCGCCGTGTCGTCGCAGACCGCTAACGACAGATGCCTCCCTGATGGGCTGGGGAGCAGTCTTAGAAGGCCGTCCAGCTCAAGGGGAATGGGAGGGCCATCAGCTCGATTGGCACATCAATTGCCTCGAGCTGATGGCCGTATTTCTGGCTCTGAAATATTTTCTCCACCAATTGAGGGGCTGTCATGTCCTAGTGCGGGTGGACAATACAGCGGCAGTCTCTTATTTAAATCACCAGGGAGATCTGCGCTCACGTAACCTGAACAGAATAGCGAGGCAGATTTTTCTCTGGGCCCAGGACAAGTTTCTGTCACTCAGGGCAGTTTACATTCCAGGGCAGTTGAACGTGGGAGCAGATTTACTGTCCAGACAGACACTGGACACACAGTGAAACAGATCTGGACCAGATTTTACCAAGCGGAGGTGGACCTCTTTGCCTCCCAGCAGACAGCACAATGTCCCCTCTACTTCTCTCTGAGTCACTCAGCTCCATTGGGTCTGGATGCGATGGCGCACTCATGGCCCAAAATGTGCCTGTATGCGTTTCCTCCAGTTTCTCTGCTCCTGGGAGTTCTAGCCAGAGTTCGCCAACAAGGGTCTTGCCTCTTACTGATAGCGCCGCGTTAGCCGAACAGAGTATAGTTGTCGGAGATAATATCTCTCCTCGACGGCTCGCCGTGGGCGATTCCGGAGAGGAGGGACCTTCTGTCTCATGCGGAGGGAACGATATTCCATCCCGACCTGTGGAATCTTCATGTTTGGCCCCTGAGGGGAACCAACTGAGAGACACTGGGCTTTCGCCTGCCGTTATTGAGACCATTCTAAGTGCTAGGGCTCCCTCCACTAGGAAAAATTATGCCGGTAAATGGGGTGTTTTTGAAAGGTGGTGTGCTGAACACAATGTAGATCCAGTTAACTGCCAGATTGCTTCAGTACTGGACTTCATGCAAGAGAAATTATCAACAGGCATATGCCCTGCTACTCTTAGGGTTTATGTGGATGCTCTTTCGGCTTGCCACGCCTTGATTGATGAGGCACCACTCGGGAGACACCCTCTGCTCTCTCGCTTCCTTCGTGGGGCCAGGAGACTGAGGCCTCCAGTGAAAACCAAGATCCCTTCATGGGACTTAGCTACAGTTCTTGAGGGTCTGGTTGAAACCCCATTTGAACCTATAGAATCAGCGTCTGATAAACTTCTGACTCTAAATTTTTTTTTCTAATGGCAATAACTTCCTTGAAGAGAATTGGGGATATGCAGGCTCTGTCTATCTCTCCATCCTGCTTAGACTTTGCCCCATGAATGGTCAAAGTGATTTTGCATCCTCATCCTGATTACCTGCCTAAGGTTCCATTTTCATAAGTCAGAGCAACTCTTCGTCTGTTATGGTGCTTATAACAGGGGAGCGGCTGCTACCAAGCAGACCATCTCTCATTGGGTCAGGGATGCTATTGCTCTTGCCTATGAGGCGCGCTGTCAAGCTTCTCCTAAAGGTCCTCTTCTAGTGCTTTGGCAAGGGGTGCCCCCCTACAACAGGTTTGTGATGCGGCAGGTTGGTCCTCTCCGCACACATTCATAAGATTTTATAGTTTGGATGTTCATGCCACTCCGGGCTCTCATGTCCTTGAGTCGACATCACAAGCTAATGTCTAGACCTTCTTGCATTCTTGTGAAACACACCTGCACAACCGTGGGGGTCCAGACATGTTCAAGCACGGCGACGTGGGTATTCTCGTTCCCAATACGCTGAGCAGCGCAGCATCGACTGAAGCTTTCAAAAGGGAACGATCCCGGTTACTTGACTGTAACCTTGTTCCCTGAGAAAGCAGAACGAGATGCTGCGCTATTTTGCTGTGTTGAAGATGTCCCGGGACTGCTCTTCAGACAAAATATCCTGATGATGCACCTGTGGCTCATCTACTTATAGCCTCGTGCGTGCGGTGCGCGCCGATGACGTCATCAGCCGAGACTATATTACCTCCCGGTTGGTTTTTCAACGATTTATACACAATATTCACAGCTGGTCACGACTAAAGACGTTTCCCAATGCGCTGAGCAGCGCAGCATCTCGTTCCGCTTTCTCAGGGAACAAGGTTACAGTCAAGTAACCGGGATCGTTATGTAGACAGGTGTGTGCGGCTTGAAATTGCATTGCGCACCGATCGGTGTATGACCACAAGAAGGTTCTGAAAGCTTGGAGAGCCGTCTGCGCTCTAGCTCTGGTTTTAAACACGGATCTTACTGCGCAGCGCCACTTCAATTCGAACGCACCTAAAAATCCAAATGACAACCTCACGACCGCGGGGCCCTCCCCTTAACCCCCTGGGGCCGACGGTCACGCCGGCGTGACCAACCTACTTTTTTTAAGATCAGCGCAAAAGACACTAAAAATGCTCTGTCGGTTTAAGTCATACACATTAGAGATATACATCAATGGAAACTGTAAAGCGTGTACTTTTATTTGGGCACACTCAAAAGAACAGCAGAAAGTTGTGTTTTTTTATTTAGAATAAAGAAAACAAACAGGGTGATTTCTGTTTTCTCTGTCTCCGTGAACTGCTTTTAGAAATGCGTCACTTATATCATTCAAACACGGTGAATATTTAGCACACAAACATAAAAGTGGTATCTACTGAAAGCTTGAGATTTATGCTTTTAAACAAAGTAAGTTTTATCAAAAACAAATAATCTGTGATAAATTAATCTATATGAAACCAAGGAGATGTCTAGTCTATCCAGTTCCAACTAATTATCTCTAATGTGACCGCGCCCACTATCGCGAAATCTTTTGCCATGCAAATTAGCCATGTGCTACTAGCAAGGCAAGGACCGGATTATCTGTACGCGAGGAAACTCCCACATCACCGCAACAAAGCAACATGACTTCAAGTTCATCTTGGTTACAGTTTGTTACTGAATGAAGACATGCTGTGAGGAATAAGACTTATATGTACCTCAATCCTAAGAAGGACGCGATGCGACGCAAACCCAGCAGGAGGAGACATTTACATGAGTAAGTTTTACTTTCATTTTCCTACTAGCTTTCGCTGTTATTTACTTTGACAAAACATGTACACATTTTACTAGTTAGACTTATTCCAAACTAAAATTCCTGACTTTATCAAATGAAACATTATGAAGTAGGCTACGTTTGATTGCATTGCATCTCTTACAATGGCAGGATATTTATAATGTTCTAGAAAAACGATGTGATTATGACTGTGAGATGCATTTATGACGATATCTTTATGAATGTAGAATCATACTTTATTTATTTATTTTATTGTATAACAGTGTAAAAGTAATATGAGTGCTTACACTGAATGTGTGTTTACATCACGTTTATTAGTAATATAGTGCTAAACGATAATTATTAGTTTCTTAGATATTACATGTCCTTTTTTTTTACATTAGTACAAATTCTAGAGTATAGACTGTATTCTGACAGATGATCCTGATATGATTTTTGGTTTGTTTTGTTTTTGTAGTGATCTCAAACCTGCTCAAAAGATGAATCCTGCCCTCTTTCCCTTGAGTCCCTTCAAACTGTTTTCCTCTGAGAGCACTAGAAACTTGAGATGTTCAACTACACTGATATTCTAGTGTAAAACAAGTTTTTGACTTTTTTGTATTTTTTTAAGGGCACACAAAATAGCAGGTAAGATTTGTTTCATTTGTTGAACAGAATTCAGAAGAAGTTTTCAGAAATGCCACAAAGTCTGTGCACATCTGTGTGGTAAGATGAGGGAGCTCAATAATGTGTCTTTGACCTTCATTATGTATGTTTTGTTTATACAGTGATAGTAAATAAAATAAAAATAATCTAAAACTCCATTCTCTGAATCTTCTCACATTGTTTCCTATAGTCAAGTCAGACATTGATGGGGCCATTAGGGAGGGCCCTTTTGTCTTTCAGGTGTGAATTGCTAAATATTCATGGGCCATTGCCACACCTATGAATAATCCCTTTCGATCACAAAACATGTTTTATAAAATTTAAATCAATATATTGTTTTCTCTGAACGAGTGAACGAGATGATTTTCACATCATTTGGTTGAAAAAATTCTAGCCTATGACATCCAATTATCTAAAGTCTTGTAAAGAAATGTCCTGTATGTGCTTCATGGCCTTATTTCAGTGACTTCAAAACTTTAGATTTTCAATAACCACGCATAAACATAGTTTTCTCAAAAACACAAACATGCACATTAATGTTGCTTGCATATTATTGTAGCCCAATATGTGCTGATTACAATGTAATCTGACTTTAACCATTCATATGTTTTTAAGATACTGAAAAAAGCACAAATGTCAGGGCATGTCAAAACTTCTTCAGGGCCCCAAAACACCTCAGGCCCCAGAGGGTTAAGACGGGGCCCTAGGCGACCGGCTGTATCGCCTGTTAGACGGGCCGGCACTGCTTATAACACTAGCAATATTTCGTCTTTTGAATTATGTTAATCTTTCTTTTGATCTTGAGAATAAACCTCACTAAAATTTGTTCAGCCCCAAAACAAACAAATAACACTATGTCAAATTAAATTTATTTGTATAGCGCTTTTTACGATACACATTGTTTCAATGCACCCTAATATTCAGTAACAATTTCCAATAAGGTCTCATTTGTTAACATTAGTCAATACATTAGGTATGAGCAATATATTTCTATTTAGCATTTATTAACATTTGTTAATATTATGTCACAAAAATATTGTTATGTCACATTTGTTTGTAGTTTGTTCATGATAGTTCACAGTGCATTAACTAATGTTAACAATTTGATTTGAATTATGTATAAATTAAAAATGAACTATGATAATACTGTCACACTCCTTTGGACTGTTTGTGTTGGTTTTTCCCTCTCATGCCCATATTTGATTCTTCCAGTTCCTGTCCTCATCATGTTGGTTTCAGTTCAGAGTTGTCCAATCACAAGGTTGTGTATGTGTGAATTTGAATGAATTTGTATGAGTGAGGTTAGCCAAATAGTAAAATATGTACAATTTGCCATGAGATTGGGTTGGCTTAATGCCTTTAAAGCTGGGAGATAATTTAGTTTATATTTTGCGACGATGTAGCAGTATATAGTATATATTGCTCTAAGCAAGTACACTGTATGAAAGCAAAAGTCTTTCCCATACATTGATTTATTTATAATATCAAAACTGACCGCCACAAATACATTTTCCAAAAGGCTTTGACTTTAATAAATAAACGTAAGCACTGCATGTTTCAAAGTAAAAATGCAGTGTGAGTGTTTTTATATTAATGTATCTTTAAAGACAACCTGCTGTCATTATCACTTAATCTTTCCTATAATTCCTGATAAAGTAGCATTTGTGAATGCAGCGCAGCTTTGTGTAAACTGAAAAAAATATATTTACTAAAAAAAATTTTAAGGTAAGTGGTTGCAATCAATTTATTTTAGCTACATTTAAATAAAAAAAAAATGTTGAAAATTAATCTACTAAATTTGTTTATTTAATTGTAGCTAAAATTAATTAATTGCAACCACTTACCTTATTTAATTTTGTAAATTCCATGAGTCATTTTTTTCAGTATCCAGTCCTTACTAGGGAAACAGCTATTTCTGCCACTCTAAAAACGGCTCCTGCAGGCAGGGAATGAATTTACATTTTAAATAAGCCAGCCTGCTGTTTTATATTTACATACAGTATATATTTATTTATATTTACATTATATATTTCCCCCGGGGGAAGTGCCGCCACACATAGAGTGCAAGTCTGTGGGAAACACTGCACTTTATATAGAGAGCTATGTGATAATACAGGTTACATTTTTTTGCAACGATAATCAATCACATAGTCAAGATTTGCTATATAGCATATGCTGCTTTACTTGAGAAAACGAAAATTTTGTCATTAATTACTCATGTCATTCCAAACCCATAAGATCTTTGTTCATATTTGGAACACAAACAAAGATATTTTTGATAAAACCCAATATCTTTCTGACCCTGCATAGACAGCAATGTAACTACCACGTTCAAAGCCCAGAAAGGTAGTAAGGACAATAGTCCTTGTGACATCTGTGATTTATTACTAATTTTATGAAGCTACGAAAATACTTTTTGTGCATAAAGAAAACAAGAATAATGACTTTATTTAACAATTTTTTCTCTTCGTTGTCAGTCTTCAACTGCATGTGGTGCTGCTGACACAGAAGATGGTTTTAGCGTAGAACTCGGATGTGTGGTGGAATAAAATAAATGGTTGAAAAAAAGTTTATATTTTTGACTTTGTCATTAGCTCTTGGATCTCATCAAAAATATTTGAATTTGTGTTCTGAAGATGAACCAAGGTCTTACAGGTTTGGAACAACATGAGGATGAATAATTAATTACAGACTTTCCATTTTTGGGTAAATTATCACTTTAAGAATAACAAATATTTCAATATTAAAAAATCTTTAGAGAGAAGTTACTAAATAGAGTTGTGTTAATAACACTCCTAATATTAAAGGTGTTAGTGAAGTTGAAGATTTTTGGGTGAACTATCCCTTTACATAGCATATACTGCTTTACTTGAGAACTGAACTATAAAAGTAAAATAGGAGGGACTATATATCATATTTACTATTTACATATTTACATACATTATACTACTATTATAGTACTATATAAATGTTAATATACAATTAGGCAATAATACAGTTTACATTTTTTGAAGAATTAACAATTAATCAGTTGAGATTTGATTTCATTTAATATGAAAGTACTGTATGTATCTGGGCATGGTTGGATTATTTGTAGTAGTTTAAATGAGGATGAGGATGAAACAACAGAGATTTGTTAGCTAAAACCTTTGAGTCTCTAAGACTATGTTGAATGTTAGTAGTCTTTCAGTGTACAGAGATTCACGCTTTTTGTCCAGTGACCCTAAAAAAATTATTGAAGCACTCTCTCCCTCTTGCTTGCTGTGCCATAGAAATGTTTTTTTTTTTTATGTAGTACCATTGGGGCCTTCATGAGGAAGGGTATAACTTAAAAAAGAGCATGTTTCTAAATGCACCGCCAAAAGGTTTAAATGGCCTTTTCTAAAGCATGGCTTTACACAACTTCACACTGAATGTCAAGCATCATCTAAAATTATAGTACAATTAACCTAAATGACTTACACATGTGAAGAAAAAAAAAAAAAAAAAAAGTACATTTATGTTAAAAAAAAAACACCCACTGGTCATTTCAGCAGCAGACTGAATGAATGCTCAAGTGGTGAGTGGTAATCTACTTTGGCTAGTAGTGGCCACTTACCTGCCTTTCAGCAAGGACTAATGGTCGAATGTTACATCACCAAATTACTATTCATAAGCCAAGCTATAAAAGTTTAAAATAGCCCCCAACATAGATTTCAGATCATTCTTACACACATTTTTTAACACACAAGTTCACTTTCAAAGGGCACATACCTGTTTCTCAGTGAGAATAACTCTTCCCAGTAGCTGATCTTCCAGACCCCTCATAGTAACTGTGAAGTCGATAATGGATGTCCGTGCACTGATCTCTGGAGTGTATGCTGGGTTGGGGAGCTTGGTGGTCACATATAGACGGAAACCCTTCATTACATCCACTTCTTTATCACCTACTTTTACCTGATGAGAAGAATGAGTCAAAGCTTTAAAACTCCAGGACAAGAACTGCTCTGACATCAACATGTTTGTATTTGAAGAGTAAAGACACACTAGAGGATGACAGAGCTCCATACCGCAAGATAGTTCACCATAAAATGAAAATCCTGCCATTAAATACTCATGTAATTTTAAACCCATAAGATCTTTGTTCATTTTCGGAACACAAACAAAGATATTTTTGATTAAATCCAAGAGCATAGAAAGCAACGCAACTACCACGTTCAAGGCCCAGAAAGGTAGTAAGGACATTGTTAAAATCTGTGATTCAATCCTAATTTTATGAACCTACGAGAATACACTTTGTGCATAAAGAAAACAAGAATAATGACCAATTTCTTCTCGTCGTTGTCAGTCTTAAACAGTGTGTGGTGCTGATGCAGAAGCCTTCGTTCTGGCATAGAACCCAGGTGGAAAAGAAGAAATTTTTGAATAAAGTTGTTATTTTTGACTTTGTATTAGCTCTCGGATTTCATCAAAAATATTTTAATTTGTGTTCCGAAGATGAACAAAGGTCTTACAGGTTTGGAACAACATGAGGATGAGTAATTAATGACAGAATTTTCATTTTTGGGTGAACTATCCCTTTAAGAATAAAAACGATTTCAACATTAAAAGATCCTTAGAGAGAAGTTACTAAATACAGCTGTGTTAATGACCTTCCTAACATAAAAGGTGTTAGTGAAGTTGTTTAAAATGATATGTCGATTATCTCAACAGGGAGTAACTCAGTTTATTTCCATGCCAATTAGTGGAATGTACAGGGCTGTGATGTGATTATTATGCAGTGGTTTGACAATGATAAAATGACGTCAACGATTCCGATTCAGTCTCTGCTATATAAAATGTGAGATCAGGTGTTCGCACCTTCGTATTAATAGAGCTGTCTAGTTAAACCTGTCAGAGCTTTTTCTGCTGCTTGCTATTTCCACTTCTTTTTTTGAACGTGTGAAGCAGCTGCTGTGTGTGATGGTTAAACAACGTCACATTTTCAGAGCGACTGGATATTTGATAATGAGATCAAAGAAAGATGCCCGAAAGATCACGACTGTCACTCACAATCGTGTACTTCACTAACAGTAAACAGCTTGAGCAGCTGGTGTCATCTGTAGATTTTATGTCCTTTTTCAGGATCTTAATTCTAAGCTGATGTAAAACAACTGCTCTTTCAGAGTACTTGCTGTGTCCTTCTTGTCTATGAGTTTGTACGCTATGAATATCTTTCCAAGAAAGCATAATGACCAAGAAAATGTTGAATACAATCACACGTCATCTGCTCTTTAATTTAACTTCAAAAATAATGAGAAGGAGCAGAGGTTCTGTACAAACGCACAGTATTTTCTAATTACGTAAAGCAATCTTGTTTATTTCCTAGTAAAATGAAAGAGAAAGCATTTTTATTTTGTGAAAATAACTGCTGAGGACAATGATGTTCCCTTTAATGATAATGTCCCTATTTTCTCCCAAGCAAGCAAGGTGCATAACCTTCAGAAAATGTTAACTGTGAGCCTCCAGAGATTAAACAAAATATAAAAAAAAGTGATTAAATACTTACAAAAATTATAAATAAATAAATTTACATTTATATAAATACATGTATTGGACAGCAAAGTGTACTATAATCTTAGATGGTGCATTTTATATTTACTACAATGGTGTCAGACTGTTTGCTTATTAAGCCCTTCTAAAAATACCTTATATGTAAATCCTGTCTTGATGAAGTTTTTCTCCAGGACATTGTCTAGGGCAGGATCCAATTCTTCCCCAACATCTTCAATGAGTAAGGGACGCCCTAGAGATAAACTGTCCTCTAGATGGTTTCTGAAGTATTTGTGATTCAGTGAGGTGATCTGTGAAAACAGGGAGACCTCATTACTGACCCAGCTCAAGTTCTGCTACAAGGGAAAGCTATTACCTGAGAAGGAGGTGATTTGTTATGAGGTCATACCTCTGAAAAAGTGTCTGACCTCCTAAAAAGAAACCATGCATCAATGCAAGCTGCGCATATTCAATTAGATTTTAACATGAATCACAATATAGATGTAAACTTTCAAATATGCAGAGGCCTATTGTATACATTTGCTGTACCTATACTAATAACAGCAACATATATATACTGTGTGTATGTATATATATATATATATATATATATATATATATATACATACAAAATTTTACTTTTCATCACTATGTTTTGAACACACTTATAAATTATGGTGTTCTCATATTTCATGGTGGTTTACTGTAACAAATGCTTTTAGATTGTAGTTTTCATTAGTAATTAATAGTAGCTAACTAGTTACAGGCTACTTACAAAAATGAGTAGCTTGACAAAGCATTAGAAGTGCTTAAAGTGTTACATTTAACATGGAAAATACCCTCTTCACCTCTGCAGTATGTACACTTCAAATTATGTATTGAACCACATTGTGCAAATCATATTCCCATTAATGTTCTAGCTTTTCATTCTAAGTGGTCACCTGAAGTTCATTCCTGGACTCTTTGTTCTTGATCCAGATCTTTCCCTGGGTCTGGGGATCAATCAGCAGGGGAAATCGGGCAGCCTTTGTGACAATAATCCCATTCTGGATGGACAGGTCATCATTGGGCAGCCCCTGTAGGTTCCATTCACTTACTGTGGGAGCGTCAATCAACATCTCAGTAAGATTCAGATTGGCCCTAAAAGGAATCCGACGGGATTTCATTTCTCTTTGCCAATCAGTGAGAAGGTGGTTGCGAAACTCTTGATTAAAAGGGCCTGAGTAGGACAGAAAGGCTGTAGCCAACAGCACGTCACCTGAAAATGAGAAATGAAAAATTTGATTAAGACTTAAAAGAATAGAGTGAAACTTTCTGTCACTGCAATAGGGTTTTATGGTTTAATATGGTTCTATATGGCTTTAGTCCATTGCAATGAAATTGCTAGGGTGATCTGGGTATTTGCTCGGATGTTGCTATTGTGGTTGATTACTGGCCCAAGTAAAAAGAGCCTTCATCAAAATAAGTCAATTGGATTTCTTTACTCATTTTATTACTCTCTAGGCAAAAATTGTCTTAATTAACAATACAACTAGTTGAAAGATTTGAGATTTTATTCATTTCTATATCACTTTGGAGGAAGAGGGTATGCTTTAGGGAGTTATGGGTGGTTCCTACGACAATGCTAGCTGGCTGCTTACCTGCCAAAGTCAAAATAGGCCACCTCCAAGTCTCTATTATTACTAGATATGTGACACTGGACCGCAAAACCATTCTTAAGCAGCACGGGGAATATTTGTAGCAATAGCCAAAAATACGTTGCATGGGTCAAAATTATTGACTTTTCTTTTATGCCAAAAATCATTAGGAAAATAATTAAAGATCATGTTCCATGAAGATATTTTGTAAATTTCCTAACATAAATATATCCAAACTTAATTTTTGATCATTAATATGCATTGCTAAGAACTATAAATATTTTTACACCCTCAGATTCCAGATTTTCAAATAGTTGTATCTCAGCCAAATATTGTCCTATCCTAAAAAACCATGCGTCAATTAGAAAGCTTATTTATTCAACATTCAGATGGTGCATAAATCTCAATTTAAAAACAAATTAACTTCTGGTGTGGTGGTCCAGGGTCACATATGGCTTAGGTTTATGTAAGTGTGATTTAAACATCACTTTTCATAGCACAAATATACGCAGCTACAGTAATAATGATGCTTGCCTGTTAATACTATAAGCACTGCTAATAAGGTCTTTTGATACAGTATCTTTGCAGTTTATATTCAAAATAATGATTTAATGACTTAATGTTTCTGTAAACATTTTTGGTGAATAGACATACGTATCTAGGACTGAAAGCTGATTTAAAAGATCAAAATCATGTTATAGTAAAAACTGTAAAAGTGGAAAAACTGCCTGAAGGCTTTGCGTAAAAACACACCAACTAGTCGTTTGGTCTGAGCAGCAAACTCTTTACTAAGCTGTGTCCAACGCTCCTTCTCTCCTGCCAGCCCACTGATCAGACTAGAGGCAGTTTGCATCTTGTGCCGACACCTTTCTGCATCCTCCAGTAAAGTCTGAGAAAAAAAGATGAAGAGATGTTAAGAAAAAAAAAAAAAACAGATTAATTCTGTCACTGTGCTCATTCCCATTTATTGAAGGAGAGTGTCAGTTTGATTAAGTGTCATTTTTAAAGTGACCTAACAAAAGTATCATTTAATAAACAGGCGTGATTTCTCAGGACACCTATTTCAGACTTTCTTCATTTTAATTCCCAGTGTAAAGATGCCCACTTCTTTTAATGTGTGGATCTAGCAAATTAGGAACACTACTGTTTAAGGTAATTTAATATTTTTATTAAATCATTATTATTGGTAAAGTCTGTTCTCTTAGGTACGTATGATCAGGCCTGACGTAAATCAACACCAAAGGATCAGTCAGTCAAGCTGTTAATTACACAATTAACAATCTTAGTAAGGCTTGTTATATATTGTGAATGGGAACATTGATGTTTGCTTCAAACCATTTATAACATTATTAATTTTGTAGAGGCACACAGAGTACAAGCCTGAATGATTAATCTGCAAGATGGTTTCAGGTTTGTTTACAAAATTGCTCATTATATTCAATTTTATGCAAAAATGCTAATTAGTGATTGGGTATTTACTTCAGGCACTAAATGGCAGCTGATTCACCATTTTTCACAGAATAATTAGAAAAGTGGAAAAATCTGGATTTGTTTTTTTTTTTTTTTTTTTTTGGGCTATATCTGGAATTTAAGGCAAATAAGATAATTAACATTTTTGTCAGTGATTTCTCTGGTTTAATTTAAGGTTACTTATCAAACCAAATCAAAACCATTATTTTTAGATCACCCTAAACCAGGGGTATCCAGTCCTTCTGTATTTAGTGCCAGCCTTCTCCCAATTCTGAACACCTTGAGAATATGGTTCAGGTGTGTTTATTTAGGGGCCAAACTTTGCAGGACAGTGACACTTCAGAAGCTGGATTGAACATCCCTGCTCTAATCTTTGTAAAACAGTAGTTACCTGTTTTTCCATCATGGCCTTCTCATACTCAGCCTGAACTACATCCAGCTCTGCTTGCTTAGCATCTAGTTCCGCTTGGGCTTTCTGGAGGTCCACATTAGCTATGGCCAGCCTGTTCTCCTGCACTGCCAGATTAGCCTGAGGATGATAAAGAAAGACACTGTTGTAAAATGATCCAGCTCCTGGACAAAATTAAAGAGACTACTGGATAAATTATTCTTATAAATATTTATAGTGCAATTCTGATTCAATGCATGTATACTGTACGTAAGCCATAAAAAGCAGCCAAATGCAGTGTGAAAACTGTTGTGTAGCAAAAAATGCATTTTAAGAATGAGAAGGTTTTGTCTTTTTTTAATAGAGCAAACAAACAAATAAGTAACTAAAAAAATTGCAATTGCACACAGTAATTATGGTCACAATATGAGTGTTTGTTACAGTTCATATTGTAGAGCAACTGTTTTGCAACTGTGCATCTCAAAAGCCTGACTCAAATTATGCCCTTGAATAATGGAAAAACCATTTGCAAATTTAAAGTCCCATGAAATGTTTTGTATTTTAAAAACAGTCATTATTTCTTTCTTGCTATTACTAGTCCAAAGAGGGTAAGTATTTCATGGGCAGACAGAATTGGGGTAGACAAAATTGTAAGTTTAGAGCTCCTTAATACAAGAGGCATCAAAGTCCACTAAAGGTTAACTTGTCAACTTGTACTGGGAGTAAATTGAAGCTATATCAAAGATGGGAAAATAATCACCCCCAAAGGTAAATAAGAATCAAAAATTAATAATAATTCATAGACCTATAGTTTTAACAAATTAACAGTTTGACAGTAAAGAAACCCTGATAACATGTCAAGGTTGCATCATTTAAAATCAATCATGTGATTTTACCTTCAAAGGAAGCACTTCTTTATTAATAGAAAAGAAGGCAGCCATTGCTTTGGTCCAGGAGCAAAGCCCTGCAACATTACCGCACACCCTCTTGGCTGTTTCTATGTTATAGTCTGCCATGTCAAAGTATGGAGAAAGGAGTTCCACCACCTCCTCATTGATGGTGTCTTTGGGGAATTGCTGGAGGATAAAACAATAGCTGGAGTAAAACAATATTGGTGTATGGTATATGGAACATACTTGATACTATGCTCTTGAAAATGGCAATATTATTTGATATTTGTAGTTCAGAGTTCTGTAAAGTTGTGAGATGAGACAGATTAGGCATTGACCCTTATCTTAAAAGCAAACAGACAGCTTTTAAAATAGGTTCTACAAGATATATTGGTATAATTTATGTGCAAGATGCTGTATTGATTAGCTGTCAGAGCTGAACTTGTTTGTGCCAATATTTTAACTGAGTTTTGTCCAAGGGATTTTCTGTCCACTAAAAACCTAATTACTGTCACACCATCTGTTGGCTTCAGAAATTAAGTGCAATGCCAAAAATCAAAGAGGATTCCATTACTCACACAAGTCTTTCTTTCTTTCTTTTTTTTTCTTTCTATTTATCCATCCAGTTAATAATCAACATAAGGAAAAATCCTGTTTTCTAAATTCAATAATGTGTAGGTCGGCAGTGGGCTGACATTGAAGAAAGAAGCAGTTAAAACTGTATTTTAAACTACATAGCAACTCACTGTTACTTTTCCACATGTTAAGAAGGCATTTACAAAGAATTCATAACAGAGAAAAGGCCCTGTTTAATTGTGCAGATGACAGTAAATGAGAAATAATTATGAAAACTAAAATATCACAGTTTTTGGTATATGATAAGTTATATAACTTAAGGGAAAAATACAAAGAATTATCCAGATATTTGGCATTGAGGCTCGTACCTGTAGACTGCCCAGGAAGTTGCCAGCAGTCATTAGTTTGAGTGACTCTTGCCAGGAGGGCATGGTGCAGTTTTTCTCAGGATCAATTTTCACCATATTCACTCTCCTCTGGAAGAGCAACAACACACAGTCCATAATACGCATGATGAGGTGGGGCGGTCTACCCAGTGTTCGCACTGTGGCAATATCTGATGGCTTTATAGTCTGTTTACAGATAAACAGAGAGAGAAATACAGAAACAGAACTGAATTAGACATATTGTTAACATTCTGACATATTAACTATGAGGCAGCTCTGTGAATAACTTATTCATCTGAGTGGCAGCTGTTATGGCTCATGGTTGGTTAGCATGCATAAGCTTAATAAGCAATACGTGATGGATTTATCTTATCTCCTGTGAAACCTGTGAGCCGATGATAGTGTTCTAGTTTATGCTATGGTGTTAATAGCCGAGGATTGGGTATGTATGGTAATATAGAGGGCAAAGGAAAGTGTCAGTGGGAGTAGATAAAAGGGAAGTGGTAAAGAGAGGTGTATTAAAACACTGAAAGGGAGAAATAAGAATGGGAAAACATAGATGGCAGATGTGAAAGAACAGAAGTGAAAGGAGTAGAGGAAAAACAATATACAGTTAGTCATTACTTGAGCCTTCAGTGTCATACATACAGTAATTGAGCCTTTTTCAAAACTGAGGTGTGAATGGCTGGTGCTAAAATAGGGAGGTTTACCCTTAATGCCCTGATATACATCTAGTGAAATCAAAAAACATACTAGTGTGACTCAGAAATGTGCCCGAGCTGGTTAACGCTTAGCTACAAACTATCATTTGTTCATGGCAATTGCATAATAGAAAATCTTCTCTAGTTTGTTCATGTTTAATACTTTAAAACTGCTTATTGCATACAGGGCTACATAAATAAATGTGACTTGATTTAACAGGAGTGTTGTGTCGAATCGCAGAGCTTGTGCAAACATATTTACATCATATCTATAATCTGTTGCTTTCTTAACTGCTGTTTTCTCACTTATGTCAGTTTTTTGTGTTCATTTTGTTATTGAGAGGAAAATGTAAAGCATATCCATCTAAGCACTATGTTTACTAATAGTATACTGATGATGAGGTATTTCAAACTTCTTTTCACCCCTAAACGAAGAATGAAAATGAAGAATTTTGCTGTAAGCATATCAAGCAGCTTGATATGACTTCAAGGGGCTTTTGTTAATTTTGTGTTTAGTGAGTATGTAAATATGTTTCTTTCAATTATAATTACAAATTCAATACTGTAAAGAACATCTTCAGTGTGCTCAAGCTCTCATCTCTGGCATCAAAGGACTGAATAGAAGAAATTAACCAGAGAAGATTTCCAGGTCAAAAAGGGCCGAGCCACAGAGTACACCTCTTCTATTCTGTTGCCCCCTCTAGCACATTAGTTTGGAAGTATTTGCATGGTGTCAGCACATTCCTTGTTAGAACCTTGTTAGAGTTAAGTTTGAGCCACCATCAACGAATAAGGGCTACATAGCACAGAGGTAGAATTTGCAACCCACTCTCACTTCTTTAAGGGACCGGTTTATACATGTAGCGTGCTCCCTTGTTGGATCGTCGGTAAAAGTCTTTCAGTCCCTTGTGTTAAGGTAATGCTTGGGGAATGGCAGGGGCCAGAGAAGAAAGTGACTTTGAAAGTGTCCATTAGAATCCCACATTCTCTGTTGGCCCCTCCAGCTTCTTCAGCTCAGACGTGATGATGTAGATGAGGTACGTCGGCACACTTTCCTGGTGGTCCACAAGGAAAGGGTAATTGCAGAGCGTGAGATTGTTTGAGGTGCTACAGGCACTCCACTCTTTTGTCGGCTGCCCTTCCAGGCTGGATCTTCTTAAAATACTTTTGCTATTCTCCTCTGAGGAGGACTAAGGGTCAAAGTGGGCACTTGAGAGCAGGGCTCCCTTGGTAGAGTAGGATTGCTTTTAAAGAGCTTCACAAAAATAAAAGGAAAAAAAATTGCCGAAGCCTTGGACAGCTAATGCAGCTTGCAGTAGCCTTCTCTTACTTACTGACAGATTTAAAGTTGTTGAAGAATGCAGCTAAAGCTGTGGACTTCTTAGTTAGCTCTACTTTCAGGTGCTCTAGCAGGGATTCTTCCTTGGAAGATTACCTACAGATTTGGTCTTATGATCAGTCTGGATGCAGGTTCGCCCCTACTCAGCAAGTATTAAGGAGCTTTTAGCTGCGGCATTTATTCAATATAGCATAGTGGGTATCTACATTCTCGTAGTGTCAACACCATGACCCAGTATTAAGTCACCTCGAAAGGGAACATCTTAGGGTTTGTATATAACCCAGTTCCCTGACAAGGGAACAAGATGCTGCATCGTGTTGCCATACTTCAGTCATGCCTGCGCGTTCTCCATCAGACAATTCATAGCAGATGACTTTTTTGTGGATTCCTTTTAATAGTATGCCAGTGACATCGTATGACTGCATAGCCAATTGATTGGTATGTATCCACATGCGCTTCAGACACCAGCTACATTGAAGGTGTTCCCATAGTGTCAACACCATGATGCAGCATCTCGCTCTTTTACTTAGAGAATACTTAAGAGTGACACAAACTTTGTCTTGGCTCGATTTTGTTTGAAATGACATTAATATACTCAGGGCTTTAAAAGCTTTAGGAAACTCACTGAAAACAACATAGGGTAGCATTTCTCATATGTTGGTGCCTCGATAAATGTTTCAAAATGTAAAAAATAACTTATTAGAATATTATGCCAATTAAGTATATTTTAACATATCAGATGTAAGCTATAAACTATAGTAATGAGCTAAAAATATGTAGCAAAATTTTAGTTATTAATGTTAGTGAAATAGCACTGCAACTAAACAGGAAGTGATCTGAATAAACATATTGAAATGTAACAGAAAAACGAAAACAGAGAAAAAAGAAAGAGTCCCAGGAATGATGGGATATATTATGGACAGATTCATGGAGGGTCACAGTGGGCAGGTGTTGGAGGGAAGAGGTGGAGTATGTGTTTGGGTGGTTATATGATTGAGTGGGTGTGTGGGGTTGGTTAGAGGCGGCTGCTGTCAGACCCCTGCTCTGTACGAGACCCCCTACAGCAACCCTGTCATCACATGGTCTATTTTTACACCCTCACAGGCAGCATGTAATTACACTGAAGCTGCAGGCACCATTATGCCCCACGAACATCACACTCCTCTCATTCTCTCCTCTCCAATGTTGCCATGTAATCGCTCCATATTGTTCCTGACCTGCAGTGCTGCCTCAGCCTCTTCCAGAGCAGGCCTTGCTGCCTCCAACTTCTCTTCAGCGATGGCCTTGTCTGCAGAGATGCTGTCCACTATGGCCTGTGCTTTATCTTTGACCTTCTGAACTTCGACTTTGACATTTTCAGCAGCCTGAGCTTTCACAGTCACCTCCTTCAACACCTGAAACAAAAATGAGATAAAGAAAAGAAAACACTGCTATCAATGCTGTAATACCCCTAGCTAGTTGTGCTATAATTCTGAGCCTGTGGCTGTTAATTTGTCATCCTAATGTTTCAGAGCACAGTATTGATCTTTAGTTAGCCTGTAACTGGGAGGCAGTTCTTTTACCAAATTGATACTTTCAAGCTATTGATACTTTCATTTAGAACAGAATAGAATGTAGCAGAATGACAAAAATATCATACAAAAAACACCATGATAATGTCGAGTCATGATTAAACAGAAGTAGCAAGAAATCCTTTCTTCTGTATTGTGATGTAAAAGAAAAACTGTAGGGTGGAGACTTGGTTCTATGTATTGGTTGTTTATTGGAGCTGTGGGTGTCATACTCAAAAGTGGAGGTGGATCAAAGCCATGGTTTATGTCCTGCATACCAAGAAGAGGTCTGATGTTTTCGACTTTTAATTAAACATCACAAAATCAATGTTCATTTAAAAAATGAAGCCTATGCACTGATGAATTGTTGACAATAAGATTCATTAATCATCAATCAATGCAAAAGGTACATCTCAAAATGCAAATATCTCCCCATCCACAGAGAAATCACTGTGAACAATCTGTGAAAAAATATTGCACAGCCGTTTGGACCCTTATTAAACATTGTTTATAGTGTTGACCATTGCACATTACCAGTTTAGTCTTTATTTGGGGATAACTGAATCTTATATCAGGAGAATTACTGAAAATTGAAAATTATTATGGAGAACGTCTCGGGTTACATATGTAACCTTAGTTCCCTGAGGGAACGAGACGCCGCGTCAGAAACGCTATGGGGAACGCCATTGGCGGGCAGCATTCTGAGTCATTGTCTAACAACCAATCGTACGACGGGAGTGACGTCACAGGCGCGGGGACGTCAGCGACCAGGAAGTATAAAGCACGTGCGTTTGAAGCCGGCGGCAACTCTTTAGGAATGAAGCGAGCGCCGCAGGGTGCGGGAATTATGGTCCGTGACGCGGCGTCTTGTTCCCTCAGGGAACTAAGGTTACATACGTAACCCGAGACGTTCCCTTCCGGGAACTCGAGCCGCGTCAGAAACGCTATGGGGAACGAGATGTCAACGCCCCCATAATTTCCACGCCCTGCGGAGTGTCTGCTAGAAACAGGGCGGAAGAAAGTTGTGTCTGGTGGTCCTTGCCAGAGCACGGGAAGAGCCATTGTCTAGTATTCCACGGACAAGAGGGCAGTATGATCCTCGGCCCTCTGGCACACGAGGAAGGTAGTAGACCCCTGTCTGATTGCCAGCCAGAGCAAGAGGTACTCCTCGGCCCTCAGGCGTACGAGGAGTCTTAGTCCTTTGTCTGGGAGTAGCCAGAACAAGAGGGACCAAAATAACCATTGTCTAGTGTTCCACGGACAAGAGGGTGTATGTGGTCCTCGGCCCTTAGGCACACGAGGACAGTGCACTCAACCTCCAAGAGTGCTCCTCGGCCCTCAGGCTCACGGGGAGAAGGTAGTCCTTTGTCTGGGGTTCCGCCAGAACAAGAGGGACTCAAGAACTCGGCCTGGTATTCCTGCCAGGACACGAGGGCAATAAGCCATTGTCTAGCATTCTGAGGACAAGAGGGCAAATGATCCTCAATAATGATTCCTAAATAAAAAAAGAAGAAGACAATAAAAGTTTTTGAAGTGGGTCAATAGTTAATCTGCAGTTATTTTTCACAACTTACATTCACTTATTTCCCAAAGTCATCTTGAATGTTGTTTCAATACAACTGAAATATTTGAAAGAACATCACATTAACCTGACTTCATAAATTGATGTTAATTTTCATAAAATGTTTTTTGTACCTACCATCATAGTGATTAATGGTCCCTTTAGTTGGGCAGTTGGAACTTTATTTATGTTATTGTAATTTTGTTCCTATTGATGCAACAATGCAACATGGAATCATAATTATTGATTTTAAGGGACAAAAAGTAATATGCAGGTTGCTTTTAGAAGGCAACCTATTTAAATAAATCATTAGCTTGTATATTTTTAATATTTACTGATGATCTTTAAAAATTTCATTGTTCTTCATAAACACCTGGATACACCTAATTGGGTTGAGATTATCATTAACTATATGTGGTTACACTCAAAAAAATAAGTCATTGGATGAACTCAATTTAATTGAGGGCAGGATTTCCATCCAATAAATATGTGTGACCCCAACTCATAAAAAACAAATTCATGCAATAAAATGTAATTGAGTTGGGCCAACTCAATTTGATCAAATATAGTTTCAATGAAATTGATACGTTTATGAAGTAATTATTTTATGCTTGTTGAACTCAATCTAAAACATTTAACTGGAAAACAAATAACTAGGCAGAAATTCTTTTACACTCAAAAAATGATACATTGGATTTACTTAACTTTAGGCATTAACCAACTTATTAGGCATTAGCCATAAGATGGCTTTGTTACATCCATGGCATGCCCAAAGTAGTTGTTTATTTTATTATTAAAACAACTTTAACTTATGTTATCAGGTCCTCAACCCAAGCACATGCTCTATGCATTCACCACAATGGTAACCCCCAAAAACACTACCATACCAGAAACTGTTTTAAATACAAACATAAAAGAACATTAAACATTAACAAGTCTCCCAATTTTATCATTTTATTAAAAAAATGCATAAAATAACATTTTATTTCAACATTTACTCTCCTTATCCAGCCGTGTGCAAAGCATGATGGGAAGGGGGAATCCACTTCCTAGTTACACAAGTAAAATAATTTATCTACTCTCAACTCTACTTAATTGAAATACGTTCTTTCAAAATGAAAATATTGAGTTGAACCAAAACGAAACTGTTTCAAATCAGTTTAACACAATGCAATTGTTTAAATGGGAAACCTAACCCAAGTGTTTTAATTGAAAAAGATTTTTTTAAATTAACTCTACAGTGTGGTAGAATCATTTTTTTGAGGGTATGTGCTCAAGTCACAGACAGACTTCAACATTTAGCACGCTAATCACAACAATGGTAACAATTCAGTTTTATTTATTTTTATTAATTGTGACAATAACCAGTTTATTATTTTATTTGCTCTTTTTGTTGTGCTACTATTGACACAAGACAGTAAATAAATTTAGCAAATAAAAATAACAACAGTAAAACAAACCAATTGCATAATTTATGCATGCTGCAATGCACTCTGGGAGTCAGTGAGTAGCTATACAAGTCAAGAGTAAACCTTAAGTAAAGGATCAAGTAGCCCCTACAGTTCTTTTTTAGTTGCTAGAACTCTCATGTAAGTAAACTATACTAACTAAGCATTTGTCAGTACAACATATTATTTCTATTTCACTTTACTTAGTTTTTTTAAGGCATGCTTTTTTAAGTAAGCCCAACTAATTAGATTTTACAGTGTACAGGGTGGTTTGCCATCAATTTCATTCTTGTTTATTTATTTATTTTGTCTCTCCAGTTTCCCTAGCTTCCTGGCTGCTGAGCTACCCTCGTCATCCCAACATTTAATTCCCCTGCTGCCATTTCCCTCTCTCTTCTACCTGCCTCACCTGCCACCACTGCCAGCTGCTCCTCTGCCTCATCAACCGTCATCCCTATCCTCCTGTGCAGACTGCTCTCCCTTTATTGGCTGTGGGGACTTGATCTTGTCTAGCCCTTGTTTCTCCATGTTAAGTAAATATTATTTTACCCTTCAACTTAAATACTCCTTTCTCTAGAACCCTGACATCCAACAGTAGGAACACCTAAAAACAACCAACAGTACAGTGATCTGGTGTCACAAAGTCAGTATGAACAGTTTAAAAATTCTGTGAAAAAAATACATCATCTAGTGCAAGTATGGTCAATTTTAGAGTTTAATTTCCATCCCTAATCAAACACACCTGCTTGGAATCTTCAAGCAATCCTAAAGACTTTGGTTGGATCAAGTGTGTTTGATTAGGTATAGAGCTAAACTCTGTAGAACAGTGGCCCTCCAGAAGTAGAGCTACACATCACTGATCCAGTGTGATCTTAAATGGAGGCTACCTACTTGTGTTCAAGGTGAGCATGCTGTCAATCTGAACAAGCCAACCAGCACAATATGTTGGTCATAAATAACTACAGGCCTGTAGTCTGTTATTTCTTGCAAGGACAAATATCCTTTTCCCCCAGGACACAAACATGTTGATAATAAGCCTTTTGTACTCCTGTCCCTGTACAACAAACCAAGAACTTCAATATTGCCTGGCAATTTCATTTTTGGGATGATGACTCACTCCTGAGGGGCCTCTGTTAAAATTGACCAGGACTTTGAGAGTTTTGTTGACCTTTACCAGACAACTATGGTTAAAAATAATAAATAACATTTTGTAATAATCAGAATGAAAGGTAAAATTGGGAGGTGCACAATCATTAACAAATACATTTACCATATCAGCCTTCTCATTGGCTATTTGAAGTTCTTTCTCCTTCACCTCCAGTTCTTTGCTGAGGGCAGCAACAGACTCAGAAGCCTCCTTAAGTTTCTGGAGGCCGGTGTTCATCCTAATGAAACAATATACTTGAAAATGAAAGTCTACGATAACATGGTTCCAGACTATATAATTAATTAATAACAGAGAGTCAGGGGGGAATCCACTAAGAATGAACTGTGCCTGCTGAAAATGCTGTTTATTTGCATAGACTAAATGAATTATGCAAATTGGGTAACAATACAAATGCACCCACTAAGGTTCTTGCACAGCACAGTTTTAGATATCGCAGTAGGTTGTGCAGGATGCAAAAGATTGACGCAATCTGGCATACTTTGTGGGGATTTTACTGTATCACACCACAGCATCCAATCTACCATCTCATTTCACTGGTCAGTAATAATACAGTAATTATGCCAGGCCAAAAATGCCTGTTTTTTGCATAAAGAGGAATCTGTAGTTAAATTTACATAAAAAGGTGGCATGTTTGGAATAAAGGGATTGACAATGACTTTATTCAAATATACAAGGTACAGCATTATTTTAACACCAGGTTTAGCAACTGGTTTTAATTATTTTTGTTTCTTGCACAAATACAAAGCACAAACGTGGCACAACACTTTAGTGAATCCACCCCTCAGGACAGTTTACATACACTTGATTCTTAATATTGTGTTGTTACCTGAATGATCCACAGCTGTGTTTTGTTTTTCTGTTGTTTGTTTAGTAATAGTTGTTCATAAGTTCCTTGTTTGTCCTGAACAATTACACTGCCTGCTGTTCTTCAGGTCCCACAAATTCTTTGATTTTTCAACATTTTTGTGTATTTGAACCCTTTCCAACAATGACTGTATGATTTTGAGATCCATCTTTTCACACTTAGAACAACTGAGGGACTCATATGCAACTATTACAGAAGGTTCAAACACTCACTGGTGCTTCAGAAGATGCATTAAAAGCTGGGGGGTGAAAACTTTTGGGATTTAAAGACCAGGGTAAATTTAACTTATTTTGACTTCTGAGGAACATGTAAGTATCTTCTATAGCTTTTAAAGGGTAGTACTAAATGAAAAATTATGATATTTAGGCAAAATAAGAATCTGTTCAAAAGTTTACACCCCTGGCTCTTAGTGGGTGTTTGAACCTTCTGTAATAATTACATATGAGTCCCTCAGTTGTCCTCAGTGTGAAAAGAGATCTCAAAATCATACAGTCGTTGTTGGAAAGGGTTCAAATACACAAACATGCTGAAAAACCAAAGAATTTGTGGAATCTGAAGGACTTCTTTGAAGAACAGCAGGCAGTTTAACTGTTCAGGACAAACAAGGGACTCATGAACTAAACAAACAAAAAACACACAGCTGTGGAACACTCAGGTAAGAACACAGTTTTAAAAAAAGTGTATGTAAACTTTTGAACAGGGTCATCTTTATAAATTTAACTACTATTTTCTCTTGTGGACTACACGTCCACATGTCTTTTATGTGAAATATCTTATTCAAGTTAGTATATATATATATATATATATATATATATATATATATATATATATATATATATATATATATATATATATAAATCTCTCATAATTCTTTTTCTGATTATACTGACCTGTCTGCGAGCGTCTGAACCTCTGAGTGCTTTTCTTTGTAGATAGTCTTGTAGTCATGAATGAAGGACAGGTAGGATTTGGGTGTGACGTGTGTGGAACGTCGGTACCTCTGAAAATAATCTGCACACTTTTCTGCCACCCCATCCTGAAAAGAGCCCATGCACTGAACCACTTCCCCCTTTACCTCAGGAGTGCAGTCTATGTCATAGGTCGACAGGAAGTGTTCTGACACTGAGGAAAAACAAATAAACAAAAATATATATTTTTTTCTTTCCATAATATGCACATAAACTGTTTATCTAGCAATAGCTACAATCACATTCATTTTGCTATGACTGATTGCTGTGATGCTTTTCTTGATTGTCTTTCAATATGTTTAAATTATTGCTTCATTCTCAGCTACATTAACCTTCCAGTTCCAACAGAGCAGAAAAGATGTTCTCTAAAACGCAATTCATTTAAATTGTTTGTGGAACATTTTGTGCCATTCCTAAATTAAACTTGTTTTCTGCCTTAAACTGTACAGGCACACACATTTACTCTGACAATAAATCATGGTGGCTATTTTCTGAATAGACAATTAGGGTTAAAAGATCTTGATTTTTACAGGTAATTTGGTCTGGGATTTGGCCAGTTTATACATGTATTTATACCGCTTATAGTTGCTGGGGCTCTGAAATACTTTTTTTTTTTTTGTTCCACAAGCAGCATTCAAATCACAAAAAAATGTATTATTTTGTAGTAAATGCTTTACCACTACCAATTTTTTAGAGCTCCTAATTCCCCCTGTAAATAAAATGTTTTTTTTCCCTTCCCATCTGCTGCAAGGGAGATACAGTTCAGTTGGAATTTACAGTAAATCTCTGGATGTCTCTGAGTACTCCATTCTAGTTTTTGTTTGATCCAGCACACAAATTCAAGTAAATGCACTTGCTCAAAACATGTGATATATTTTTGATATATTAAGGAATCAGAATCACCGCCAGATTTTAGGGTTCCCTTTGGGTATATTGAACCTCCACGCGTCTGACTTTTAAAATTACTGACCTGCGATCAGAGCATCTTTGGGCCAGCGGCTAAACCAGTCCATGGTGCACCCTGAAATGAGAGCAGGAAACTTCAAAGCACGATTACGGAACCTCTCTCCGACTGGAGAGAAGCACAGAACCACGTGAAGGTTCTGCCTCACTCTGCTCATAAAATACTCATGTAGGTTTTCATTTGTGGGTGGTCGCCGTGGAAACTCTCGCTTCATGACTGGAATGAGGTCACTGATAATCTCGTCGATCTCATCTCGAGCAAACAGATTGGACACCTGTGGCAGACAGAATATTTCACAGCTCATTAGATTAAACCTAGCCCTGGTTTCTCTGGGAATTTACAACAAATGTACAATCTAGACAAAATGACACACCTGAGGGGATAAAA
This sequence comes from Garra rufa, assembly GCF_049309525.1. NCBI lineage: Eukaryota > Metazoa > Chordata > Actinopteri > Cypriniformes > Cyprinidae > Garra > Garra rufa. The sequence continues at coordinate 34,212,693 of NC_133369.1, forward strand.
TTACTCCTTCAAGGGAGGGGAGAAGACATTTAAATGTTCTTAGTCATTCTCTGAATCACTTAAAGGATAGTTCACACAAAAATACAAAGCCTGCTATCATTTATTCACACTTCAATTCAACCAAAGTCTTTTCAAACCCATATGACTTTGTATCATGGACCACAAAACATTCTAAACATTCTAAAGACAGTGCTTTTTTACATATAAAAGCATGTTACATATTTTCAAGTTTGATGTCAACACAGATAGCAACTGATTGTGATTCACCATATTTAAATATATGTTAAACGAAATGAGATTTAATTCAATGTTGGTTTGTTTTTCACTTCTATTATATGGCATCAGAAGACTTGGAATACAGCCCATGTGTGAAATGATTTTATGGTACCTTGGTAGCCCCTGGTTACTATACAGTAATGCAAGGCAAAGAACAGTCTGAACACTTTCCTCAAAACACCTCCTTTTATGTTCCACGGAATAAAAAAAATGTATTATGGATCTGGACTGACAGAAAGCTGAATAAAGGTTTTCATTATTTACTGAATAATTCCTTTGAGATGCCATTGAGAATGAATCTATTGAAATGAACAGATCTTTGATTATCTCCAGATTCTTTCAAAGCCCTGTCAATTTTTGGGGGGTACATTACAGTTGGAATCTTTCAAGTAGTGAGAAGAATTTACTTGAGTTCTGTCATGGTTCATGAATCCACTGTGTTCTCCTTGTCATGTGTTTGCGCGTGTGTGTGTGTGTATTACATCATCACTCATCAGCGCAGCAGCTGATCTCGTTACCTTCACCAGCTGCTTCCCATCTACTCCTCTATATAAACTCACTGCAATCTCTCCTGTCTGTTAGATCGTTGTTTGATGTCCGTGAGTGAGTTTCGTCAGTGTCTTGTCTTCTGGAATCTGATCGTCGTCTGGTTTTTGTGGTTCGTTTCATTGTCTGGATTTACTGTCACTGGATTATTCATCTCACCTCATCATCTTCACGCTGACCATCTTGTCCCTGCACCACCTACCCATCCGGGAGACCTCCGTCATTCATACTGTCTGTGTTCATTTATCCGTTAATAAATTCCCTTTACTTGCATTTTGCTTCCTCCTCATTTCACCCGTTACAAGTTCATCACTGTAAATCAAGTGTTTTATTTGTAATAGACCCCCCATTGTGACACAGTTCAGATATTATGGCAAAATGCAAGCCTGTATAATTAAGCATACAGTTATAATTGTCACAGTCTAGCGGGTAGAGGAGTGGAGATGGAGGAGGAGAACCGGAGTAAATGAATATATTAAAGTTTATTAAATGAAACACTGAATAAACAAACAAACAAACCAAAACCAGGAGCATAAACAGAGAACATGTAACGTTAACAACGGACAGCGGGAAGTGATCAGACGCAGACTTAAATACACAGAAAACAAGGCGTGGTTACAAACGAGATAACAGGATGACGAGGGGGAAATACAAATATGGACAAGACTAAACCAACAGAACATGAACCAAAAGGGGGAGACAAGGACTAAACCAAAATGACTAGAAACAGAAGTGGAGAAAACACTGGGAGAACAGAAAAATACATATTCCTGACATTACACCCCCCCCCCCCAAAAGGCGCGTCTCGCGCCGTCTAACATCCATAGGGGAGGGAGGGTGGGCGCTAGACAGGGATACAGGAAACACAGGATACAGGGGTGGTCTCCAGGGCGGATCAGGGAGCTCCGGAGGCCATGGCCGGGTTAACAGTTCAGGAGGCCATGGCGGATCTGGGAGCTCAGGGGGCCATGGCCGGGTAAACAGTCCAGGTAGCCATGGCAGATCTGGGGGCTCAGGAAGCCATGGCCGAGTAAACAGTCCAGGAGGCCATGGCGGATCTGGGGGCTCAAGAAGCCATGGCCAGGTAAACAGTCCATGAGGCCATGGTGGATCAAGGGGTTCAGGGAGCCATGCCCGAGTAAACAGTCCAGGGGGCCATGGTGGGTCAAGGGGCTCAGGAGGCCATGGTCGGGCAGACAGTCCAGGAAGGGGGTAGCCCTCCCCCCAAAATTTTCTTGGGGGAACCTAGGGCATAACCCGCCCAGGAGAGCACGGAAAGGCATGCTGGATGCGACGCCGGCTCTGGAGGGCACGCAGGAGAGAGCTCCGGCTCTGGACGGCCCTCTTGAGGAGCGGGCTCTGGACGGCGCTCTTGAGGAGCGGGCTCTGGAGGACTGGACGACCCCAGCGGAGACTCTGGAGAGCTGGGCGTCTCCAGCGGAGACTCTGAATGAGCAGGCTCTGGGCGAGCGGTCACTGGAGGGCGCTCTGACGGCGCGGTCACTGGAGGGTGCTCTGGCAGCGCGGTCACTGGAGGGCGCTCTGGCGGCGCGGTCACTTGAGGACTGGGCGGAACCAGCGGAGGCTCTGGGAGGCTGGGCGAGACCAGCGGAGGCTCTGGGAGGCTGGGCGGAACCAGCGGAGGCTCTGGGAGGCTGGACGGAACCAACGGAGATTCTGACTTGGCATTAGCCATCTTGGGTGCAGATTCAGGCTTGGCGGCCATCTTGGCCAGGGATTCAGGCTTGGCGGCCATCTTGGCCAGGGACTCAGGAACAACGGCCATCTTGGCCAGGGATTCAGGCTTGGCGGCCATCTTGGCCGGGAACTCAGGAACGGCGGCCATCTTGGCCGGGAAATCAGGAACAATGGCCATCTTGGCCAGGAACTCAGGAACGGTGGCCATCTTGGCCAGGGATTCACGCTTGGCGGCCATCTTGGCCGGGGACTCAGGAACAACGGCCATCTTGGCAAGGGATTCAGGCTTGGTGGCCATCTTGGCCGGGAACTCAGACTTGGGGCCATCTTGGCCGGGAACTCAGGAACGACGGCCATCTTGGCCGGGAACTCAGGAACGGAGGCCATCTTGGCCGGGAACTCAGGAACGGAGGCCATCTTGGCCGGGAACTCAGGAACGGAGGCCATCTTGCGTGCAGACTCTGGCGTGGCAGCCATCTTGAGGGCAGATAGTAACATGGTGGCCATCTTGTGAACAGTCTCTGGTGTGGCAGCCATCTTGCGAACAGACTCTGTCATGGCAGCCATCTTGCTCGCAGACTCTGGCCTGGCAGCCATCTTGCGTGAAGCCGCGGCGGCCATCTTGTGAGCTGACGTGGCGGCCATTTTGTGAGCTGACGCTGGATTGGCGGCTGACGGGTTTGAATGCAGAGAGGAAGCCGGCGGGCTTGAGCGCTGGGCGGCGACCGGCAGACTAGAGCGCGGGGAGGAGGCCGGGCTGAGGACAGCAGTGGAGCTTTGGAGGATGACTGGAGATTTGGGACTGGGCTGGCGGTACGAACCGTTGGCACGGTATGTGGGGGGGTCCCGGCTTATGGCAGGCCGGCGCGATGTGCTGTGTTTGTGAGGGGACTGGAAGATGAGACTGAAATGTATTTGTAATTTCTTCCACTTCAAAATCAGACCCATTTAGAAACAGAATGAGATTGACCAGCTCGATCAAGGGGAAATTACTAGAGGGAAGATCGCAGCGAATGGTCTCATCATCCAGCCCCAAAACAAACACAGCACACAGAGTAGCCTCGTGCCAGCCTACCTGATGGAAGAGCTCGATGAAGTCCTGCACATATCGCTCCAACTCATGACCACCTTGCTGCAGTCTCCTCAAAGCTGCCTCAGCCCGACTCATCTTCTGTTTTAGGTCCGTCAATCTGTCACAGTCTAGCGGGTAGAGGAGTGGAGATGGAGGAGGAGAACCGGAGTAAATGAATATATTAAAGTTTATTAAATGAAACACTGAATAAACAAACCAAAACCAGGAGCATAAACAGAGAACATGTAACGTTAACAACGGACAGCGGGAAGTGATCAGACACAGACTTAAATACACAGAAAACAAGGCGTGGTTACAAACGAGATAACAGGATGACGAGGGGGAAATACAAATATGGGCAAGACTAAACCAACAGAACATGAACCAAAAGGGGGAGACAAGGACTAATCCAAAATGACTAGAAACAGAAGGGGAGAAAACACGGGGAGAACAGAACAAGACATATTCCTGACAATAATATGGTTCAAACATCTATAACCCCTATAGATAAAGTGCTTCTTAGTTTTGTACTGCCAATTTAATACTTTCTTTTCATTAAATAAAATCTTTTTAGCAGTATAATTTGAGTGAGGAAGTTGGACATGATTTCAGTGTGCTCCTTTACTTACAGCTGGCATGAAATTAAAAAGTCTTTGTTATTCCAGTATAATTTTAGAATGTTCCAAAGAGTATTTTGTGTGCATCAGTGGAAGTTTTTGAACATGTTAACATGGTCAGCATCACAAATTTGCTTATTTGATTAGAGACCTAAATAGTATAGTACAGTACCATATTTCTTTTTCAGTTTAAACCACTGTTTCTTAGTTTTACATTTTCAAAATCACTAAAACAGTGCTTAGTAGCTTATTTCCAGATCTTAAATTACATTATGAATCCCAGATTTTCAAAGTGGTTTAATACTGCTGTATGAGACAATGCTATTTTATTATACTATGCTACAACAGTCTGTCAGGAGACAAAAAGCTCTCAGAAGGACTATGAATGGATTAGTGCATGACTGGAACCAGGCAATATATTTCACTTAAGTCTGGCTACACAGGCCTCCTGCTGCATGACAGCATTCAAGTTCAGCATTTTCAGTCTCAGAGAAATACATGAGATAAAAATGCTTGAGTCTGTCTCGTCATGTACTCTAAAAATGTATCTTGCTGTTCTGCTCTCTTTTCAGAATCGTGGATAATAACTTGCACTGAACTTCATTTGTTATTGCCTCTGTTTTCTACATTGACACACCAATCTCGCTTCATCAGTTTCCCAACTAAACCCTGAGATCCTATTTATAAATGAGGGCTTGTGTGTTTCATTAATATTCTTGAGCAGGGCCATCTCTCCCCGGGTCCTCGAGTGCTCTTCTCCTGTGCAGTCAATTCTCTTTATGTACTTAACAGCATGATTAATGAAATAACAACCTTCACCAAACCCAGCTGACCAAAAAACTTTCTAAGACTTTATGACAGCCTCAAAAACCCCAAGAGGTGCACCCTGCAGTTTGAATAATGCCAATTATTCTCAAACCCCTTTATTTATTCCGGGATGTTGAGAAAGACGCATTGGAACATAGTGTTAATAAAACGCATTTAGTCATTTGTAAAGCTTTTTATTCTTCCTGGTATTTATTCTCTGACTGTCTTCCATATGGCTACCTACTCTCTCTCTTCCTCTTTCCTACAGGCCCACATGGAATCTCTTCCCACAGATCTCTGCAGATTTATTCTCACAGGATTTGTCTTTCATAACATACACCTCTTGCATTTTTGTTCATTAAATATTATGCAATTTTCCACATGCATGGACAACACACTCTCATGACAATCCTTAATAATTCCTATGAGATGGTTTTTCTATATTTTTTTCTATTAATATGTTGGTTAGGTTTAGGACTTGGGGCCAGATTTACTAATAGCTTGCAACAAAACCGTCTTTTGGCATTAAAGACGCAAAGTTAAGAATTAGCGCTGAAAAGGCATGGACACAGTTATGTTTGTGCCTGACCTTATTGAATACATAGTATGTCACAAAAGTGAGTACACCCCTCACATATCAGCAACCATTTTAGTATGTCTTCTCAATGGACAATACTATATAAATGAAACTTGGATATATTTTAGAGTCAATGTGCAGCTAGTGCAGTATAGATTTATTGTCCCCTGAAAATTACTCAACATACAGCCATTATTGTCAAGATAGCTGGCAACAAAAGTGAGCACACCCTAAGTGAATTTGTCCAAAGTGTCAATATATTGTGTTAGCACCATTGTTTTCTGGCACTGCCTTAATCAACCTGGGCATGGAATTGAGAGCTGCACAGGTTGTTGCTGGGATCCTCTTCCACTCCTCACGGAGACGTTAGACACATGGTGCATCTCGACCTTACGATTGAGGATGCCATACAGGTGATTCAGGTCTGGAGACATACTTGGCCACCCCATCAGCTTCACCTTCAGCTTCCTCAGCAAGGCAGTTGTCATCTTGGTGGTGTGTTTGGGGGTCGTTATCATGTTGGAAAACTGCCGTTCAGCCTAGTTTCTGGAGGGAAGGCATCATGTTCTTTTTCAGAATGTTCAGTACATAATGGAATTAAATGTTTCCTCTTAATGAACTGCAGCTCCCCAGTACCAGCAGCACTCATGAAGCCCCAGACCATGATGCTACCACCACCATGCTTGACTGTAGGCAAGACACAATTTTTTTGGTACTCCTCACCAGGGCATCGCCACACATGCTGGACACCATCTGAGCCAAACAAGTTTATCTTTGTCTCATCAGACCACAGGACATGGTTCCAGTAATGTATGCTCTTGGACAGGTTGTCTTCAGCAAACTGTTTGTGGGCTTTCTTGAGAGGCAGCTTCAGAAGAGGCTTCCTTCTGGGATGACGCCTATGCAAACAGATTTGTTGCAGTGTGCAGCATATGGTCTGAGCACTGACAAGCTGACCTTCTACTTCTGCAACCTTTAAAGCAATGCTGGCAGCACACATGCATCCGTTTTGTGAAGCCAGGTTCTGCACCTGACGCACAGAATGAGTACTTAACTTTGTTAATCGACCCTTGCAGGGCCTGTTCCGAATGGAACCCATCTTGGAAAACCTCTGTATGACCCTGACCACTGTAGTGTAACTTGGTTTCAGGGTGTTACTTAACCTTTAATAGCTTTGGCCGTCGAGAGCAACAATTCTAATTCTCAAATCCTTTCTCAAAAAGTTCTTTGCCACGAGGTGCCATGTTAAACATCCAGTGGTCAGTATAAGAAAATTGGGTAACACTTTCTATGAAGCCCCTATTTATAATACATTATAAGGGTATTTCTAAGGCATTATAATGAATGCATAATGCATTATAAAAAACCTTATAATATGTTATATCTCATGAATAATCATAACAACAATTATAATACTTGAGTATTTGAGGTTATGAGGGTAAATTTTTATGATTATTTATAACACACAATGGACGCCATATTAAATCTACTTAATTTATAATGGACTATATCATATTACATTCATTTTTTACATTATATTTTGTTTTATTTTGATGGTCCCCTTAGTCTATTGACTATAAGCTTAAACTTTCCAACTACATGTCAACTAACACTCCTTAGAGTATTAGTAGACTTAGTTTAAGATTAGGCTAGAATGTTCATGTACTTGCAAAGTTACTTATAATATAATATAATATTTTGTCTTTTGGGGAAACATCAAAATTTAGTGTTAGCATATATTTTGCATACTACTAATAATAATTTCTGCTAGCTGGCATGCAGTTGCAGAGTTACTTATCAAAAGCTGTCTAAAGGGTACTATCAAAATAATCAAACTGATAATACAAATGTGTCATATTACACATTCATCTGATCTGATGCCTGATCTTAGGGTTCTTTGGGAAATATTATTATAGTTACTTATAAGTGGTATTTGTATGCTTTAAGTAAAGTGACATGAGTAACATGGCAAGATATGAGACTTATAATACGTTATAACTATGAGGAGGTAATAATACTCTTAAAAGCTATAACCACAAATAAGTAAAAATTATAATACATTAAAACTGTTCTTATGAATACTCATGAGATGATATAACATATTATGAGTTTTTTTATTATGCATTATGCATTCATTATAATGCCTTAAGTACACCTTTATAATGTATTATAAATACGGGCTTCATAGAAAGTGTTACCGAAAATTGTATCTAAAGCACCTAATTTTAACTGCTCTAATACAAGATACACAACTTTGTGTGGTCCTGTCAAACAAACAAAAACATAAACATGACAAATAGGACATGTTGCTTTGCATGGTTAAACAACATACTGCTGTTATCACTTAGGGTGTACTCACTTTTGTTGCCAGCTATTTTGACAATAATGGCTGTATGTTGAGTTATTTTCAGAGGACAGTAAATCTATACTGCTATACAAGCTGCACATTTACTACTCAAAAATATATCCAAGTTTCATTTCTATAGTATTGTCCCTTGAGAAGATATACTAAAATGGTTGCTGTGTGTGCACTCACTTTTGTGAGATACTGTACATTTGTAGGAGTTTCGCTTTCAGACGCACTCGTCAACATCTGTGTGTCACGTCTGGGGATGAACGAGGTCTGGGTCCAGATGCAGGTAAGAGATTTATTAACAGAAAATAAACAAAACAAAAAGGCCAACACGGCACAAACTGAACATAAACTGAAATACTCAAAAACCAAAATCAAGAACTCAAAAGCCAGGGAAATCCAAACACATAAAACAAACAGGACACGGGACAATGCAGACATGAAGCAGGAGTGAGAATTGAGAGTTCTTATACAAAAGTCCAGATGGTGAACAGCTGTGAATGAATCAGTGCAAATGACAAGACAGACGTGAACAATCAGGGGAGTGCAGTGCAAACAGCGACCTCAGGTGGCTGAGGGAAACCCCACAGCCCCGATCATGACATTACCCCCTCCCTACGGAACGGCTCCCAGACGTTCCCAAAGTCTGGAGGGAGGAGGTACGGAGGAAGGCAACTCAGGGGGAGGGATGGCGGGCCAGGCCCGTGCAGCGCAGTCCCCGCCACGCCAGCAACAGAAATCGCAGCCGTCTCCGCGCTAGGAACAGAGCGCACGGCCGCCTCCGTGCCAGGAACAGAGCGCGCCGCTGCCTCAGCGCCAGGAACAGGACGCGCAGGCGCCTCAGCGTTAGGAACAGAACGCGCAGCCGCCCCAGCGCCAGGAACAGGACGCGCAGCCGCCTCAGCGCCAGGAACAGAACGCGCAGCCGCCTCAGCGCCAGGAACAGGACACGCAGCCGCCTCAGCGCCAGGAACAGAGCGCGCGGCCGCCTCAGCGCCAGGAATAGGACGCGCAGCCGCCTCAGCGTCAGGAACAGGACGCGCAGCCGCCTCAGCGCCAGGAATAGAGCGCGCGGTCGCCTCAGCGCCAGGAACAGGACGCGCAGCCGCCTCAGCGTCAGGAACAGGACGCGCAGCCGCCTCAGCGCCAGGAACAGGACGCGCAGCCGCCTCAGCGCCAGGAACAGAACGCGCGGCCGCCTCAGTGCCAGGAACAGAGCGCGCGGCCGCCTCAGCGCCAGGAACAGAGCGTGCGGCCGCCTCAGCGCCAGGAACAGGACGCGCAGCCGCCTCAGCGTCAGGAACAGGACGCGCAGCCGCCTCAGCGTCAGGAACAGAACGCGCAGCCGCCTCAGCGTCAGGAACAGAACGCGCAGCCGCCTCAGCATCAGGAACAGGACGCGCAGCCGCCTCAGCGCCAGGAACAGATTGAGTGGACGCCCTTCCTCGGAAAAACGCCTCCGCCCTCGCCATAAAGTAGGGGCGCGTCTGCGCCGCCTCAGCATTAAGGGCATCCATCGCCGCCAAACAGGCGTAGATGGTCTCAAAGCGGGCGGCCGACGCCGCCTCAAAAGAAATCTCCCCCGCTGGACCCAATGTGGATGTCTGCATTCTGTCACGTCTGGGGATGAACGAGGTCTGGGTCCAGATGCAGGTAAGAGATTTATTAACAGAAAATAAACAAAACAAAAAGGCCAATACGGCACAAACTGAACATAAACTGAAATACTCAAAAACCAAAATCAAGAACTCAAAAGCCAGGGAAAATCCAAACACATAAAACAAACAGGACACGAGACAATGCAGACATGAAGCAGGAGTGAGAATTGAGAGTTCTTATACAAAAGTCCAGATGGTGAACAGCTGTGAATGAATCAGTGCAAATGACAAGACAGACGTGAACAATCAGGGGAGTGCAGTGCAAACAGCGATCTCAGGTGGCTGAGGGAAACCCCACAGCCCCGATCATGACACTGTGCCCATCAAATTACTGGTAATTGCACCATTATTTAACGCCCAAAAAAAGCAGCAGCAGGATTACTGTAGGCAATTAAGTCATATGACTTATCATCAGCAGATTCCACCAGTTCCTACTTTAAAACCATCTTAATTTTAAAGGAAGCCATAAAACCTTCTCAGAAAAAAAAAAAAACACAGTTGAAAGCTCCCTCTGCAGTTCACACTGCCATTTATAAAATTTAAAGTTATGGCAAACTCATTCAGAGATCATTACTATGGTCATCATCTATGAGCATGTTGAAGTTGACATAAAGGAGTGTTTGCAAAGTGAATGTTCCTATCATAAATCCGGGCCATAGTTTTCCGTCTGCTCGCCACCAGATGTTGCCTTCCAGTTACATTGACTATTGTTTGATTTTATCCCTGTGTCCAGCGATAGCAACATTTATGGAGCCCTTCCAAGTTTTCTTTATGTCTAGTTAAGTCTTGTTTATAGTCTGTTTTCCCTGTCTTGATTCTAGCCTGTTTACCTCATCTTGTCTGATCTTTGTCTGCCCTGAAGTTTTTGCCTGTCTTGGATTATCCTTTTGTCTTGCCGTTTTGGACTCTGTTCATCCCTCGCCTGGACTATTTCTTGTTGTGGATTACCTGTTACCTCGCCCCTGTTGTTTCGTTGTTTGACTCATGCCTGTTTACTGGGATACTCTTGTGTCTTGTCCTCTACATACCTGTTTGCCATTGTTCGGCCCTGCCTGTGTATTACCACATCCTCTGATTAATAAAAGCTTGCACATTGATTCGTATGTCTCACGCCTTTGTCATTCCGTAACATTTCCATATAAGAGTGGACCCAGATGCGAATGTGAGTCTGCAGTGTATTGTGGCTAATTAGTTGTAGAAAATTTGTAGAAAATGCTACAAAATTGTATAATATGGCCCCTGTCCCAATCAACGTAACAAACAAACAAACACACACACACACACACACACACACACACACACACACACACACACACACACATGTTGGGTTTACATGTTTTATGGGGACATTCCATAGGCGTAATGGTTTTTATTCTGTACAAACCGTATTTTCTATCGCCCTACACCTACCCTACACCTAAACCTAGCCCTCACAGGAGATTGTGCACACTTTTACTTAAAAACTCATTGTGCATGATTTATAAGCCTGTTTCCTCATGGGGACTTGAGAAATATCCCCACAAGGTCAAAATCTACTGGTATTCCTATCCTTGTGGGGACATTTGGTCCCCACAACGTGATGAATACCAGGTGCGCACACACACACACACACACACACATACTGGTTTTTGTGGTTTAGCAGGACTTTGACTGCCAAACCAGTTGTATGGTGGTTTAAGGGGACACACCTTTCCCAATGCCCTACAGAGATGATAAAACTACCAAAAATTTTGTTTTAGTCTGCAGATGAAGAATCTGGCTTAGACTTCCCTCTACACATAATTAAACAGATAATATGACAACCTGATATTTTGGTGGTACTTGGGGACAGCCACACCCCTCCTGAAATGTTCCCGCCCATTACATAATTGGGATTTGCAGGGTCCTACCGGTTTATAAGGACACTCATTTTACAACACACAAATCATGTCAATTCCCTGCATTACAGAGACCAATGTGTTTTACAGGGACTTGTACATACACAACACACAGACATGACGCTATGCTGCATTACCAAGACCAAGGTGAATAAAGAGTGCCGGATCATAAACACAATACACAACTGCACATCTTCCAGCATTATAGGGACAGATGTGATTTACTGGCACAGGCCAATACACAGCACACTAACATGACCCTCTGCTGCATTACCAAGACCATGGTGAATAAAGAGTGCCTGATCTTAATACATAACAGAACTAAGACGACAAAAAAGACCAGTGTAAATGTGTTTTAGAAGCAATTTAATTGCACCTTTAAATAACAAAAATGTTTTGTTTTTTTCCCCCTTTCAGTCTTTAGCATGTTTTATAAGCATGGCATGCCATTTTAGGGAGAAAAGTGGCATTGACAAATTTAAAAAAATGCGCACTGCTGGCACTTAGTCATTGTGGCCAATTCATTGCTTCATTACAGCCGTAATTTCAGCATTTGACCAGAACACTCTTCGTCCTCTCCGTGGGTTTTCCACTTCATCTTCGCTGTCATTGTCTGTATAATAATAAAAAAACTTTAGTAAATTGTAACTAGCTTGTACTTACAGTGGAGATCAAAATTAGAGAATGAGCTATAGTTTCCTAAATGTCAAGGTCATCGCTTAGTCCTATTTGAAGTTATCCTAACAGGAGTAGAAGGGCAGTGTTTAAGTTTATTTTATTAATTAACTGCATTATATAATATAATAATATTAGTATAACATACATACAGTACATACATACACACATACATACATATATATATATATATATATATATATAAAATGAAAAACCCTATTTAACTGGCAGCATTACTCTAATTTTTACTGCAAGACAAATTATTCATTTCAAATCTGTGAATTCTTGAATACTGCATCTTTACAATGACAGTAATTCATTCAAGTCCCCCCAAAACCTCTCCTCTCACCTTCATGAGCATGTTGGGAGGATAGAGGAGAACTGGTCTAAACTTCACATAGTGATGAGTAAGTTTAGATGGGAAATATTATGTCATGTTCAGTGAAATGGCCAGAGCGGAGTCCTGATCTAAACCCAACCCAAAATCTCTAGAAAATCCTAAGCAAATAAAATATGGCTGAGAAACCCCCTACAGTTAAAAGAAGTGAACCAATATCACACCAGCGCAATCTGAGAAACCAGTGATGTCCTGCTATGCAGATGTGCTCAAGTCACTCAAAACTCTAATTTTAGCTGTAATATTTCCTGCTACAGTGGTTACTGTTCCCTAATTTTGATCAGTGTTTTCCACAAAATATTTTTTCTATATATTTTTTTTATATAGCTACAGCTAATGTTCCTTCAAATTGTAAGCAATAAAGATTAACAATATATCTTAGAACAAAAAAAATCAAGTATTTATAGACTGGTCTCCAATTTTGATTCCACTGTACATTGATAGTAGTATTGTAATTTTAACCCTGGTACCTTGAGGAACAGAAGTTTTCTCAATGGGCATCTCCTGAACAGCTGCAAGAAATCCGTTATATAATGATTAGGAAACTCAGAAGTCAAACAGAAAAAACATTACAAATAATACATTCAAAAGGATATTGCCTGCTAAACATTTTTTTTAACTTAAATTCAAACAATCATTTATCAGTTTTTGGCTTTAAAGAGAGTTCACCCAAAAATGAAAATTCATTTTCAATTCAAGTCATTAAGTAGTTGTACTTAGGTTGTTTCAAACCTGTAAGACATTTGCTCAACTTCAGAACACAACTGAAGATATTTATAATAAAAGCTGAAGGGTTCATGTCCCTCCATTGACAGCCAACACAACTACCATGTTCAAGGCCCAGAGAGCTAGTTCACGAGAGGACACGTTATCACAATAAAAGATGAAATATCCCTTTAACATGAAAATGAATATCAACTTGTTGATACAGACTAGAAAGAAAATACTGACACATCCTTAATTTCAGTTATATTCTGATTAAAACGTTGCACTAAAATAGACAGTGGTTGCCATAATTTCACCAGCTAAAAATGCTTTTAAGTCAGTTATTTCTATATTTTGCTGTAGTGTGTCAGTTGGAAATATCAGTTTACATTTCCAAACATTCAATTTGCCATTAACTGTAATAATCCAGTGAGATTTTTGTTTTAACAAGGAGTCTGACAACAGCCAGTGCTCCACACAGAGATCCAGTCTGTCTGCAATGACATGAAGAAATGGAACAAACTGAGATAGGCTAAATCCAGAAGACTTCAAGAAACCTACCTGCAAAACCACAGTACTGTTAAACGTTTTAGGTGTTTAAAATTGTGTAAAAATGCTCTAAAATGAGGACGCTTGTCAAAAACGATGTCATGAATAGATTTTCTTTATCAATTAACTTCTATTAACTAAATTAAATCATCCATGATGACCATTCTTTGCATTTAAAGCAGCTTGTGCCTAGTTTTGCAGGTAAGTTTCTTAAAACCTTCTGGATTTAGCCCATCTCAGTTTGTTCTGTTTCTTCATGTCATTCCAGACAGACTGGATGATGATGATTTGATGAGATCTGTGTGGTGCAATGGTTGTTGTCCAACTGCTTGTGCTAACAAAAATCTCAATGGATTATTTCAATTAATGGTAAAATGAATGTCTGGAAAAGCAAATTGATATTTCCTACTGACACACACTACAGCAAAAGACAGAAATAACTAACTTAAAAAAAAATTTTTAGCTGGTGAAAATACAAGTGTTCCAATAATTATGGCCACAACTGTATTTTATAAATATATAAAATGTTTATAAATATGTATATATTGATATATAACATATTGTTGGTGACATACCAGCACTACTAGAAGCACCTGCCGCTCCAGCCACAGAATCATGGGAATCACTTTCATCATGATCATTGTCACCGGAATCAGTCATATTGATCTCATCTTGAAGTAAAAATGAATTTTTAGAACATGAGAAACATGTACACCTGTACTGAGAAATCAAACAACATAACCACACCATTTATGAAACCTGACAAATTACACTACGTCCTACAGTGAACATAGAGTTTATTTAAATGTCCCTATGAGTGTTAAAAGATCTACACTGTACTGCCTACTCTAGGATGGACATACCTTCAACTTCAATATCATCAAGTGATTTGCCTTGAAGATAAGGGGCCGTATGTATAAAACTTCTAAGAAATGCTCTTAAGAGTAGTCTTAAACTTTGACTTAAGTGTCAAAAAATTCTTAGTAAGAAGTAGGACTTTTTTTAAGAGTAGGAGACTTTTATAAAGAATCTAAATCTCTTTCAGTGTATTTAAACAAATGCTTTGCATTGTAGAAAATTATCACAAATTATTATTAATGCTTTGAAATCCATGTCTCCTCATTTACAGTTGGAGCAATGATGTGAACAGCTCTAAGAACTCAAAGAAAGCCCACAAACTTAAAAGTTTCTTGTTTTGCAGCATGGTTTGACGGTCAGTTGGAAAGTCAATAAACTGCCGTTAAGTTGTGGCCAAGAGAGAGAAAAAAGTCTTACTGATTTTGTAAGCATATTGCATATTTGCTTGGAGTCAATTGTTTTACTTTTATTTTTTTGATAATAATGCAGTAAAATGTGTCATATTTTTTTGGCATTGCTGTCCTACAAAGAAATTATGAATATGCAAAAACAAGAGAGGACCAACACAAAATTAATAACTGATTATGTTGTATTCAATGTCAATGGTGACCGTTTAGTGATTTTGTCACTAGATTTGTTGACGTCCTTCCCCCTTTTGAGACTTTGAGACTAAACCTTATCTAGATGACAACACTCTCCCACTGATATATTTATATTATATAGATCAGTGAACTCACCATTATGTCCTCATCGGCTACATTGTGTGACTGTTTTAACTACTTTCAATTGAAAGCAGTTAGCAACATTGATCAGTGTTTTTTCATATTTTGATGGTTTAAGTGAAATGTGAGGTCATTAAAACCCTCCACACATCACTTTGTCACTGATGTGTTTGGTGAGGTTAGTGTCACAATATTTAAGACCCTGCTTACTGTGTCATCACCAGTGCTTTGCTGCATTTTTACAATCTTTCAAATTTTCCAGTGAAAATAAATAAACAAACAAACATATTATTGCAGCTAGAGCATTGATTTGTAGAGTGGATTAAGTTATTATGCTTATTACTTGGTCAATTACAAAAATAAATACATTAAAGAATGCCTGATGGTCACGACTGTATCATTTTATCAACTCCATATCATCATATAACTCCAATATGTCATATGTGTATTGTAAAGTGTGTGTTTCCTCCTTTTTGCTGCCATTGTGTTACTCCTAACTAGGTTAGGAGACCTCTTCAACTCTCTTAAATAATTTAGGAGCTGAGACCTAGTCTTAACACTTAAGAACTTTTATGAATCACTCTTTATCTTAAGTCCAGAAATAAGAATAAAATTACGTCACTCTTAGAATTTTGAAACACTTAAGACTAAAATTTGCCTCTGAGAAGCTTTATACATACGGGCCCAGGCAGACATCCCTTTTCCATGGCTAGGAGTAACTTAGATATTCTAGCAAGCTGAGTAGTGACTTCTGGCAGCCTGTAAAGTCACGGTGGACGCAGATGTTATGCCCTAAGAAATCGGCAACCTGATCTAGTTCATTATTCTTCAAGTTTAGGATTTGTGAGAGAGTAGCCATGTGCTTGCGTAAATGCTTGCTATTATTATTCCTTTGAAACATGCAACCTATGTATTTAATTGAATTGCATTCTTTTTTCCAAAACAATGGGCAAAGACACTATAAGACAATATCAAAGACATTACAATTTTTTTTGCAAAAATTTAAAATATTTTTGGTTCATTATAAAACTATGGCAGATGAATTAGACTGTGGCAGGTTACCAGAATATAGGTAAATAATAGGAAACAGTGTAAATAATTCAACCAAAATATGTGAATACCTCCTCGACTGCTTCAGTGGGGGCACAAAAGCTCTGCTCCTCACTTAAAACATGTTCTTTGGCAGGTGAGATCTGAAAACATAATTAAAGAAGCAAGGGTCATATGGAGATGTTTCTTACTATACCAAACTAACATTTCCTAAAATTATGCAATGCTCTTCATTACCTTCACCATATCCTTCTCAACACGGTCTTTATTCTCTAATGAAAATTGGTCCATCTCAGGAGTCACCTGGAATTAAAAGAAAAACAAACATTTTTTAAAGACAAAGGATTTGGAAATGGTCCGTTTCCAGTCCTTCAGTAGCAGCACAAATACTGGACTCCATTAACACTGAACACTTACAGTTTTTTACAGACGCTAGGACACATTTCTCAATACTTAGGTCACTTTTTCAAAACTCTTCACACAATTCTCCAAACCGACTTTCAGTTTGGCAAAGCAGTTCATTTCACATTCAAAATGCACTACATCTACCAAAATACTTTATTCAGGTCTCAAATAAACTCATTCTTCCAGAACACTAGAAAAGGTTGACAGCCAACAAACACACTTTGTCACCCACAAAACACTGAGCTAAAAAACACTAATAACACGTAGCATTACACAGTGTTTTCTTGTGTAAAACAAGGACACATCTGTTTATAATTGCAATATATATTGTTTATAACTGCAATATATGTTACTGGAATGAATCTATTTCTATTTCTGGCTGGGTCCACGTTTACATCACAATACAAACCTATTCAGCAGTTGTCTCCTTTTGTAACGAAATTGAAAGAGTAACACCTGTGTAGATGTTCATCTACAATGAGAAACAGCTGTGGCTGGTTAAACTGCATTTTTAGATTTGAAACGTTTAAAATATTGCTGTTGAATTTTGCCGTCTTATTCAGTTTTGCATTGTGTTATTGTTTGAACATAAGTTTAACAGTTTTGAAAACAGTATGTAAGCATGTGCAAAATGTGCTGTACATACAAAGATTTTTGGCAGTTGTTGTGTCTGAGCGAGAAAAGAATTCATGAAATTTGAGAGATGTACTTATTAAATGCATTTTGTGCCAAAACAATGATAATTGATCCTCAGTTTAGCCACATAGACTTCTGTTGTGCTCACTGTGTGAAGAGTTTTGCAAAAGTGACCTAAGTACTGAGAAATGTGCCCTCGCGTCTGTAAAAAACTGTAAATTGAAAGAAAAAAAAGAAAAACATTACCTTCTCTACATCTCGCACTTCAGACTGGGATAGATTGTTCAGTTCAAGAGTGGGTGGTTCAACCTCTTTAAGAGTCTATGAAACAAAATTGGACATTTGTATCATTGGTTTAACAGCGTAGATCTCACAAACATGTCTTTGCTTCATATGATCATTCTCTTGCAGCACAACTGCATTTACCTCATCTAGTCCCACAGCAACCGCACCACAATCATTGGTGTCTGATGACAGCTGGGTCTTAGGAGTTATCTGAAAATTAGAAAAACACTTTACATACAGAAACACTTTCTCTATGAGATACAGAACAATATCAATCCAACAGAATGTGAGAAATATATCCAAGGAATAAATGCATAGACAATTGGTAATGTAATGAAATAATGATTTAAAATGACTTCAAAACCTTGCTTTTATTTTAACATGATAATGCACAAATAAAAGCACAATATTTATTTTTCAAATCAATATTTAAATATTACTCAGTGTAATGATGTCTTTACTGTTCATTACAGTACGTCAGTTTGTGTGAAGCTTTACACCTGTGTTATGAGGACACCTGTTTTATGAGGACCATCATCACATATTCTTGATATCTGACTGAAGAATCTCAGTGTGTTGTGTTAGTTTGACAAAAGCCTGGTTTATGAGGACACTAGTTATTACCGGGACAGAGGTAACTCAGTATCTCAGTAATAACTAGTTCAAGCATTTCTGTGCATAAGAGAGACTATGGTGCCATAGTGCTTGTGTTAGCTGTCCTGTAGGTGATTATGACTCACTCATCTGTGCTCTTAAACAGAATTAATGTCTTCTGCATTACATGTGTGTTCATTACAGTATGTCAGTTTGTGTGAAGCTTTACACCTGTGTTATGAGGACACCTGTTTTATGAGGACCATCATCACATATTCTTGATATCTGACTGAAGAATCTCAGTGTGTTGTGTTAGTTTGACAAAAGCCTGGTTTATGAGGACACTAGTTATTACCGGGACATAGGTAACTCAATATCTCAGTCTTCTCAGATAGCTTTAAAGGTTGGTCAGATACAGATTCTCATCTATCATCTAGTGCAGGTGTTGGGAACCTTGATCCTGGAGGTGTCCCTGCAGAGTTTAGCTCCAAAAAAAAATATATATATATAAATAATACCAACCTGTATCCTGAACACATTGATTAGCTGGTTCAGGTGTTTTTGATTAGGGTTGGAGCTAAACACTGGCCCTCCAGGACCAACGTTTCCCACCCCTGATCTTGCGAATAGATAATATGCAATCTTGGAGAAAGCAAATAAAAAATAATGTGGCATACAAATATTATAAAGTTACTTTTATATATAGTTTTAATATTACTTAATGAAAGCCAATTGGAATCAAGGGGACTTACTTTTCACCAATTTAGAGAACTACCGAGTATTCAATATCATATTGACCACAGTGAGATGTAAAAAATCCCAATATTTCATATGGATGGAGCCCATTGTTTGGGTAATAACTAATGTCCTCATAAACCAGGCTTTTGTCAAACTAACACAACACACTGAGATTCTTCAGTCAGATATCAAGAATATGTGATGGTCCTCATAAAACAGGTGTCCTCATAACACCGGTGTAAAGCTTCACACAAACTGACGTACTGTAATGAACACACATGTAATGAATAAGACATTAATTCTGTTTAAGAGCACAGATGAGTGAGTCATAATCACCTGCAGGACAGCTAACACAAGCACTATGGCACCATAGTTTCTCTTATGCACAGAAATGCTTGAACTAGTTGTTACTGAGATACTGAGTTACCTCTGTCCCGGTAATAACTAGTGTCCTCATAAACCAGGCTTTTGTCAAACTAACACAACACACTGAGATTCTTCAGTCAGATATCAAGAATATGTGATGGTCCTCATAAAACAGGTGTCCTCATAACACCGGTGTAAAGCTTCACACAAACTGACGTACTGTAATGAACACACATGTAATGCAGAAGACATTAATTCTGTTTAAGAGCACAGATGAGTGAGTCATAATCACCTGCAGGACAGCTAACACAAGCACTATGGCACCATAGTTTCTCTTATGCACAGAAATGCTTGAACTAGTTGTTACTGAGATACTGAGTTACCTCTGTCCCGGTAATAACTAGTGTCCTCATAAACCAGGCTTTTGTCAAACTAACACAACACACTGAGATTCTTCAGTCAGATATCAAGAATATGTGATGATGGTCCTCATTAAACAGGTGTCCTCATAACACAGGTGTAAAGCTTCACACAAACTGGCGTAATGTAATGAATACACGTAATGTTATATGTAAAAAGTCATTAATTTTACAATGGGTGACAATTAATACTTCAACCTTTAATTATTAAATAATTATTTATTGTATTATTAGTTATTGTAAAGGTTTTCATACCGTGCATCGCCATGGCCACTCTGAATCACCATAATCATAAGTGATTTCATCATTAGGATAGATATTCCTCAAAGCAAATAAGCAGAGGTGAGGTTTAGCATCCACGCGGATGGTCTTCATCCTACTGTTCGGACTAACGTGGTCATCATTGACGAGTCGCCCAAGGGAACAGTCGGGCTGAAGAATCTCAGTGTGTTGTGTTAGTTTGACAAAAGCCTGGTTTATGAGGACACTAGTTATTACCGGGACAGAGGTAACTCAGTATCTCAGTAACAACTAGTTCAAGCATTTCTGTGCCTAAGAGAAACTGTGGTGCCATAGTGCTTGTGTTAGCTGTCCTGTAGGTGATTATGACTCACTCATCTGTGCTCTTAAACAGAATTCAGTCTCAAATAACTGTGGCAATCTATGTTTACATTTGTTTCTAAGCAATTCTGAAATCTGTTCATTAAAGGAATAGTTCACCCAAAAATTAAAATCCTGTTATGATTTACTCCCCATCAAATGCTGGTCCCCACTGACATCCACATCATTGAAATAAATACCATGGAAGTCAGTAGAAAATAGGAATCTGTCTTGGTGAATTGCATTTTGTGTAGTGGTCATATTATTGGAGGACACCCATTTTTAAGTGAACTAACCCTATAACTATAATCAATCAGAACATTTAACTCACCTTTAAACTCACTGATGAATCTGCCCTCAAGCCCATGTTTGTCCTTCTTCACAATTGCAAACTGTATGGCCTCCTCGACTGGTTTGAGTTTTCTTCTTCGTCTTTTCACCTCGGTCATTATTTGATGTGTCTGCTCATATAGAAAAATACCCTTAATAATACTGACCACTGCATTTCATTTGAGATAATTCAGTAATTTTGTTTTCACATTAAGACAGACAGTTCTACAGGGATGAAATATACACTACCAGTCAAAAGTTTTTGAACCAAAAGATTTTTATTTATTTTTAAGACTAAGACCAAACCTGCATTTATTTGAACCAAAGCAAAATCTGTACAATTTTGAAATGCGTTTACTCTTTAAAATAACCATTTTCTGTTTGAATACATTTTAAATGGATTGAATTGATTGTGTTGCTGTGATTCAAGATGAATTTTCAGCATAATCACACCAGTCTTCAGTGTCACGTGATCCTTCAGAAATCATTCCAATATGCTGATTTGCTGCTCACGAAACATTTCTGATGATTACTATTATCAATATTTAAAACAGTAGGGTAATTTGTTTCCAGGACTCTTTGCTAAATATAAAGATCCAAAGATCAGAATTTAATTTCATCAGCATTTCAGGGAGACATAAATACATTATTATTAATACATACATAAATTAATACTTTTACTTTTATTTAACAAGGACACTTTAAATTTATGAAAGGTGATGATAAAGACATTCATAAAGTTTTATATATAAAAAATGTACAGAGAGGAAGAGATCTTTTGAGCACCAAATCAGCATATTATAATGATTTCTGAAGGATCATGAGACTCTAAAGATTGGAGTAATTATGCTGAAAATTCAGCTTTGAATAATACAAAAAAATTACGATATTACTGCTATTCTGGCTGTATTTTGGATCAAATAAATGCAGGCTTGGTGAGCAGAAGAGACTTTAAAAAAATCGTTTTGACTGATAGTGCAAGTTACTATTCAGGAGTAAAACATGCACATCTCTTTGTTTATTAATCTCTTATACCCCAGCAGATTATTATTACAGATATGCTATTTTACAAAACAGTTAAAACTATATTGCAAATGAAAGCAATCAGTAGAAATTCGCTAGCACCGTTAGCATCACGCGCTAGCTGCTTTAAAATTGTAAAACGAGCTCTGATGCGCTTACAAAACATGCACAAACAAGCCAACGTGAGCCATAAACTTTTTAAAGATTCGATTAAACAAAATATAACTTACCTTTTACATTACAGTCGCTTCAAACTTACAGGTCCACAGCACAGATGTCTTCACTTAAGCAGCGTCCGGTCCAAACAGGAAATTGACCTCTGTTTAGACCACGACTATTATAATATAAACGAATTGTAAAATACTAATATAAAATTAAATACTAATACTAATATGTATTTAATATATAATTGTGATGAAGCCTAGTAATTAAATGTGTGGTTCGGTTTATAATCTAAATTGCATTAACTTACATGTTATAAGATACTGTGCACTGAAGCGGGCTGAAGCCACGCCCACCGACGCCATCTTGTTTTCGCGATTTCCCGCCCACGTTACCGATCTAGCCAATCAGCGGCCTCAAAACTTACACTTGCGTGTAATATGCAAATTTTTGATGACGCAGATGTTGTACCGGGTCCCGGCTCCAGGGGCGCACTTTCGAGTTCAGAGATACACAGTGTATAGTAAAGATTTCAGGGTTTTGTGGTATATTAGGACATGGCGCCAAAATTTGAGAGGGAGTTCCTGGGACTTAGAAAATGGCTTCTACATTGCCGGAATTATAAGGACATGGTCCCTGTCCTCATAAACCCAAATGTCCCTGTAATGCTGGTGTGTATTCAGGTCAAAAGTCCTTGTAAACCACAAAAACCAACACACACACACACACACACACACACACCACTGAAGTGTGTAAATCATTCTTCTCCAGCTGTTCTGATTCCTACTACCTGACATTTGTTTCTTTTCACCTGCCAACTCTCACTTTTCACACCAGTCCATGCTATCAGTGAGTGTTTGTGTGTATAAATGTGCATGTGTTTGTGTGCCTTTTTCAGGTGTTGTCTGACCCTGTGCCCTTACATTGATAACAGCGGCATATCTTCGCATTCAGGCGTGTAACACATCAGTCCTAAGATAATTTAGTTATCAGTCTTTAGGCAGTCTTTGGCTTAACCTACCCAGTGCACCAAAAACAGAAAGTGATGAACAGTTAAGAAAAAAACAAACACTAAATGCTGTGCAGAACTGACCTAAAAACTGATTCACTAAAACAACTCGATTTCCAATGAGGACAGCTTATTAGTAGCTCACTCAGCTGTCTGCATGACATAAAACTTTCAATAGCCGAATAGCTGTGATAACCGTGATACAGAAGTTAAATGCAGACACAGATGTTTTGGCATTTCTGTATTTTGCTTTGGATTTGTTTGAGTTTTTCTACCCTCATGTTGGTTTTTGATCTTCACATAGCCTACATGTGCTGGTGTGAGGTAGACCAGCTCTGCGATAAGGATCTCTTTCCTCTGAGGGCCATTTCAAATCACTAATACAAAATCAAGACTAATACCAGTTCCTTTGAACTCTTTAATCATTTTTTTCCAGGGCCTGTGTCCTGCAGTCATACAGAGGTTCAATCATGCTGGATTTTACACTAAAACACATGCTGAATTCTGTTGGTTTCTGGTTATGATCTGACAGATTTGCACTAATGATATAGTATTATGCTGGAGGAGAAAACTTATATTTATTAGTATAAACTGAACTGTGAAAAAAAAAAACTGCCATGAAGCTGTGGCCACCTTAGTTTAGGTATAGTTGTCTTTAGTGCCTGTTTGTTAGCTTTGGGTCCATCAATATTCTACATAAAATGTACAGTCTTACTTTTCTTGGAAAACCCACCAAAATCCTGATGATTCACCATCTGCTCAGAGGCAAACATGTTTTTGTCCAATAAAAATTCCTACTTCTTCAGCAAGTTTTGAGGCTCAATCTACAATGCTTCACTCAGAATGAGCCCTGTTAGCTATGCTAATATCACATGTTTCAATGTATTTCATCTCACTCCACCCACACACACAAATGCACACAGACAGACAGTCAGACATCCATCCAAAAGAGCTCTGTCTTATGTAATGACATTTCTGTAATCTAGAAGCAAACCAGCCATGCCAGTACACATATGTACTAAACACACACAGCACTCCAAATTTACACTGGTGAATCCATCATGCAGTGATATTCTCCATGGTGTGCGGAGTTATGCTGAGATATGTGGGTTGGCTGCTTTAAGCCTGTTGTTAATGGTCGATAGATCACGGTGTTGTAAACATTTTTTTCTTCTCTGGATCCCACTGCTCTGCACACAGAGACGTTTACCATCTATTAGCAGAAAAGAGACAAGAGAGAGAGCTACACAGAAGAGGGATCAGTCACTGTCATAGATACATACATGTCTGAATATGCAGGCGAAGGATCACTGTCACAAAGAGAGATCAGCACAAATCACTGTCACTGAATAAGAAATTAGCTCAATGAGAGGGATCAGCTAAAGTCACTGTCATGAAAAAGAAAGATTTCTTCAAATAGAGAAATCAGCTCAAATCACTGACACTGGCCGGGATCAGCTCAAGTCACTGTCATATAGAAAAGGATTAGTTCAGACCGAGTGATCAACCCAAGTCACTGATAGAAAGATCAACTTAGGTTACTGTATTAAAAAAAAACAGATCAGCTCAAAGAGAAGGATAAGCTCAAATCGCTTTACAGAAAAGTTGATCAGCTCAAGGAGAGAGATCAGCTCAAATCACGGTCACTGAGAAAAGGGATCATCTCAATGAGAGGGACCAGCTCAAGTCGCTGTCACAAAGAAAGGGATCGGCTCATGCCACTGGTAGAAAGATCAGCTCAAATCACTATTGAAACGGTGATCTGCTTAGCTCAAGGAGAAAGATCAGGTCAAATCACGGTCACTGAGAAAGAAATTAGCTTAAATCACTCTACTGAAAAGGTGACCAGCTCAAGGAGAGAGATCAGCTCAAATCACTATTGAAACGGTGATCTGCTTAGCTCAAGGAGAAAGATCAGGTCAAATCACGGTCACTGAGAAAGAAATTAGCTTAAATCACTCTACTGAAAAGGTGATCAGCTCAAGGAGAGAGATCAGCTCAAATCACTGTCACTGAGAAAGGGATCAGCTCAAATCACTCTACTGATAAGATGATCGCTCAAGGAGAGAGATCGGCTCAAATCACTCAGTTGAAAAGGTGATCAGCTCAAGGAGAGGAATCAGCTCAAATCACTGTCACTGACAAAGAGATCAGCTCAAATCACTCTTCTGAAAAGTTGATCAGTTCAAGGAGAGAGCAGCTCAAATCTATTTTCAAAATGTCATCAGCTCAGCTCAAGGAGAGAGATCAGCTCAATTCTCAATTGAAAAGGTGATCAGCTTAAGGAGAGAGATCAGCTCAAATCTCAATTGAAAAGGTGACCAGCTTAAGGAGAGAGATCAGCTCAAATCACTGTCACTGAGAAAGGGGTCAGCTCAAATCACTCTACTGAAAAGATGATCAGCTCAAGAAAAGATATCAGCTCAAATCACTCTACTGAAAAGATGATCAGCTCAGAGAGAGAGAGCGAGATCAGCTCAAATTGCTCTATTGAAAATGTGATCAGCTTAGAGAGAGAGAGATCAGCTCAAATCAACATCAAAAAGGTCATCAGCTCAGCTCAAGGAGAGAGATCAGTTCAAATCAATCGACTGAAAAGGTAAGCACATCAAATCACTGTCACTGAAAAGGGACAACCTCAAGCTCATGTGATAAATAATGCTTTAGTTATTGACCTTATTTAGCCCTGCCCCCTTTTAGTGCTGCATTTGCTGTCTTCTGGTTGTATTTCCACAGTGATCTGATGGATTTATTAATGAACCGTTTGTTTTAAAATCTTCCTGGTCTACTGACATTTGTTAAGAAATTTGCTTTAAATATTACAATGCTCACAATATCTTTTGTTAACTCTACAAAACATAAATACCAACTATATTACTCTTAGACAGCAATGCCATAGAAATACACAGAACTACCACACAAACGGGAGTTGAAAGACAATATTCTAAAGATGGGGGCATGCTTATTTCTCAGGAGAATAAGGTCAATACAAGAAAGAGATCAGATCCATTCATAGAGAGTCCTACAGAATAGGGACCAGGCAGACACTCCTTTGATCTATTATGACTTTTTGGGGAAGTACAACATAGCTCTTAACCTTCTCATGACTTTCCTAGTTTTACAATCTACAATACACATTCACTCACACACACATAGACACCATAACCTGCCCATCACCACTTTGCATTCCTTAACAAACACTCTTTCCTTTCCTCTCATCTCCCACTCTCCCTCCTCCTTCCTGCTCGCTTTCCCAATACTAAGAGGAAGAATAGCTCGTAAACAACGCTGTAAATAAAGGTAAAGCTTGTAAACACAGAGATTATCAGTCCAAACAGTCTATAAAAATGGAGTCTTAAAGCATCAAAGTCCGAAAGAGATGAGAAGCTTTAACATCTTTTCAGAGAGAGACCAAAGACAGACACACATCCTTCATTTAAACTACTTACATATACAACCACAAATTTAAACTTCATCTATCCCACACACACACACACACACACACACACACACACACACACACACACACACACACACACAAACGTTGGTTACACTTGGCCTCATCTGTCGTGCACACAGTAGTAAGAGAACGGCTTATATGGCTGGAGAATTCCTCCACAGGTGGAGATAAGGGTCTAACGATGGAGTGTTGGCCCGGCAGGGTGCACTCATTCTGCGGAGGGCAGGCGGCTGAAGAGGGGCTCTCCAGTCTGTCTGGGTCATAAGAGGCAAAAGCAGGAACTGATAAGAACCTCAAGCAGCCTCTTTAACACAGACAGACACACTCTTAACATCTATCCACCCATATCACCTTTATCACAGTGAGAGGCAGAGAGTGTGTGTAGGGGTTAGAGAATAAAAAAATGCTACAGTAGATAAAGACACTTACTAATTTTAACTGGTCAGATTGTTAACATTTATATTAAATCTGCAAAATGTTGATAAATGTAGACTATATAATATGAATATTCAAATGTTAAATCAAATGCACTTAATAGTAAAATTTGATTTGATTTACAAGAGACTTTTGGCCATAATTGGGGGGGAAAAAAGGTTAAGACTGACATCTGGTGTTTGATAAGAGCAATACATCCGGTCATACCGGTTAAAAGCTAAATGTTTACAATGCTTAAAGGATAACTATTGCCAAAATGCAACCTGGGCTGTTTTTTTTTTTTTACTGTAAATGAGACAAACTTACATCTAAAAGCATAATTATGACAAACGAGCCGTTTTTGAGATTGACCGTGATTTCGTTTTGTGGTCAATGGCTGGTGCAGGATTCCTGATTCACACAAGGTTTTTGTAAGTGTTTTACAGTTTTTTTCTGATGGCTTAAGCACATTTTTTGTAACTATTGGCTATTTTTGCAAAACTCTACACACAAATAAGAAAACCCTTCACCAAATCAGCAAAACATTGTAGTTTTCTTGCAAAAGCGAATAAACCTTGCTTAACTCTTCAAACCTTCGTAAAAATGGTATTTTCGTATCAAACAGTTAACACAAGCCATCACATTAATAAGCACACAATGCACCAACTACACACTGATGGTATGAATAAAAAACACATCTGGCTTTTGCTTTCTCTGTGCACAAGGTAGGCTATGTCAGTTTGAGGTCATACTTTTGTCATAGTTCTAAAAAAAATAGAGGGATCCAAACTTCAAGTACTGGTGTTTATTTATACACATCAAAACAAACACAAGTGTTTTTTCCAAGTCAAAACAAAATACTGTAAATAATAGCCATAAATGTGTATAGTTTTGCTAGGAGTGTGTTGATCATTTGGAATGAAAGCAGGTACCGAAGCATTCGGGCACTCACATCCAGATTTTGTAACAGCTTCTATCCACAAGCCATCCGACTCCTTAACACAAAGGGACTGAACTGATAAACACACACACATACACACACAAAACTGTTCATACATACCTACCTAAATTGCTCTTCGCAATATTTGCACATTGCACAACTACTGCAATATATCACATTATTTTGTTGTCTTCTAGCTCTTGTTGCACATTGCTCGTTTGCACACCTGTAATTGCACATGCACTTTGTTGTCTATTTTTGTTGTTAAAATTTGTTGTGTTGTTAACTTATGTTGTTTGCATGTATGTAGCACCTTGGTCCTGGAGGAACGTTGTTTCGTTTCACTGTGTACTGAACTGTATATGGTTGGAATGACAATAAAACCTACTTGACTTGACTTGACTTGACTTGAAATTGAGAGTAAAGCAGTGAGTTGTATTTACATTTCCGCAAAAAGAGTGCAGTGGATTGTACCTACAGTTTTATGTTGTTTATTTGTATATGTGGTGTGTTTAATATGCTGTTAGATAAACCATGTACCAATCCATTAATCAACAGCACTGCTGAGTATTTTCTCCTTAAAACTGTAGTCACCCAAAGGCTTTTTATCATACGTCACAAAAATCAACAACCAATCACGTCAAGGGATCCCATTATTTGCATATAATTAACTGCTGCAAGCAAGGGGGTCTAGTGAGAAGGCAGCCAGGTTAATCCGCTATATTTTTCTGTAGATGTTTCGCTAGCTGTTGATATTTTTCACTATTTTCACGACGGCATGTGCTGTAAAATTTGTCGCTATTAAAGGAACACTACACTTTTTTTTGGAAATACGCTCATTCTCCAACTCCCCCCTAGTTAATAAGTTGAGTTTTACCGTTTTGAAATCCATTCAGCCGTTCTCCTGTTCTGGCAATATCACTTTTAGCATAGCTTAGCATCTAGATCATTGAATCCTATTAGACCAATATAGCATTGCGTTCAAAAATGACCACAGAAGAGTCAAGTTTTAAATAGGACAAATATCGAAACTCGTTGGTCATTTTTGAACATGATGCTGTATTGGTCTCTTAAGGCCGGGACACACCAAGCCGACGATTGGCTGTCTGGCCTCGTCGGGCAGTTGGTGGGCATCGGTGAAGCGTGTCGGTTCGGTGTGTTCCGCGCGTCGGCTCTCGCCGGCTTTCGTGGGGCTCGCGTCAGCCAAAGTTTGCCCGATTCGACATGTTGAATCGGCGTCGGCTTGTCGGGGCCGTCTGGGAAAGAGAGCGCTCTGATTGGCTGTTCAGACATTGAATCAGAGCGCGTGGAGGACTTGAACGTGAAGTGACGTAACAAGCAAAGGAACGAGTCAAGAGAGAACCGGCTCGCTGTCATCATTTCGCAATTCGCACAATTTGAAACCAATTATGGCTGTGTGGAACGAAGCTATTGAAGGCGAGCTGGTCAATTTGATCCAAGACAGGCCAGCGCTGTGCGACATAACGGAAAACGCTATGCAAACCGTGCGGCGGTTCTTCCGGGTTCTCTTCTTGGAATGAAAATCCAGACTACTGCCATCTGCAGGTACGCCACGGTATATCCCCTCACGCATGCGCAGAAAGCACCTTCTAGTTTGTAGTCGGGTTTCGTCAGTTCGGTGTGTTTGAGCTCAGTTTAATTGCCCAGACGCCCACAGACGCAACCAAATAGAGGCGACAAGATGGTCGGCTTTCATCGATGCTAGTTGGTTGGCGTTGGGTTGGTGTGTCCCGGCCTATAGGATTCAATGATCTATGCTAAGCTATGATAAAAGTGATATCGGCAGAACAGGAGAACGGCTGAATGGATTTCAAAACGATAAAACTCAACTTATTAACTCGGGGGGAGTTGGAGAATGAGCCTATTTCCAAAAAAAAGTGTAGTGTTCCTTTAAGAACCGCTAACTTTACTAACAACCCTCAGGAACAGTATAAAAGTAGCCCAGAGTCAGACCCCGCATTGGCGTCCGCACTTCAGGCGCATAACGTTATGCTCGCAGGCGTGATTTGGAATCGCAAAATAGGCTGCAATCGAGTATTCAAGGCATTCTGAGGACAACATCGTCAAGTAACTAGTAGAATGTTGCAGTATCCACTTTAGTTGTCCGCTAGTAAAAACAGGTTTATCAGTCATTATCCGTGTATGAACCAGAGCAAACAGATGATATTACCTCACAAAGTTAGAAAGCAGTCTCCTTGCTTACGGTGCCAAAACATATAATGTTATGGCTAATTAAACCAGTATTTCCACTTGCCATTGTATCGCGTTTACAACTGTTTAGTTAGTGGATCAGGAGGCGCAGGCTGGGAGTGAAGCGTATTCATCGATCAGCGTATAAATGAGGCAAGGGGAGTAGAGTTACTGTACAATCACAAGTACTGCTCACTGCATAATAAAATTATTTTCACAGGAAAAAAACATTTAAATATGTAATTTGGAAGATCAGAATCAGAATCAGAATGAGCTTTATTGCCAGGTAGGCAGTGGTGGACGAAGTACACAAATCAAGTACTTGAGTAAAAGTACAGATACGTATAATAGAATATTACTCCAGTAAAAGTAAAAGTACTCCTTTTTCCATTTTACTTGAGTGAAAGTACAAAAGTACTACATTTTTTGTGTACTTAAGTAAAAAAGTACTGACATATTTTGCAATTTTATAAAGGCTATACATTTATATTAGCATATATATTTTTTTATAATCCTACTATAAGCCTTGGTTTTTCCCAAAATAACCACAAGCCTATATGGAGTCCAGATAGATTTTTGTTGTTGATATGGTCTACGTTGACAAGAGTAATGTTCACTGTGAAGCTTACATTGCATTGTAACGTTACCTGAGAGAAAACTGATTTGACCATCTCATTTTCACCAGTAAGAAAAGTGTTTTAAAGCTTGTTATTTTGCGGAACGGCACAGTTATAAATGATATGAGAATAAGGCCTGAAGTTAGGAAGAAAAATGTAATTATAATTTCATAATATTTTTCTTTTTTCTCAAACATTGTCTGTGGTGTAAAAACACCCCTGGCCAAATGTCCCCAGAGGGCATCACTTCCCACTTTGATCATTTCTGTAGTTACCATCTGAACATCACATCTTTTCTTTTCCCTCAGATGTACGTTAATCTGTCTAGGTGGTTGATTATAAATATTTGCACTTCATATCTGAAAATTACCTCAACTTAGCACCAGCAAGCTTGTTAGCTATAAACAGTTAGCATCAGCTAACAATATTGACTTATTTTCAGTATGGTTATGAATAAACATTTATTTCTGTCTACTAGGCTAGTTGATTCAAACAATATAAAAAAGTATAAAAGTTACCGTTAATAAACAATATAAAAACAGACGTCACATAGGGCTAAATGCGTAGCATTTTAATAAAACTGTTAAGGTTACAGCAGCGAGGAATATGAACGTGTAACGTTATGAGTTATTTGATTTAATCTGTTATTTTAATGTTTCGTTTTTTTACCTAAAAAGAGACGATGTTGTTGATGTGTCTGCATTTAATCATTTCAGCGGGCTTAAATACATCACCCTTTACAGCAGATTTAGTTCGCAAACAACTGACAGTTGCAATAATTAATCCTAAAACTCAACATTATATCTTACTTTTTGCAGCATCAGTCGCGCGCGCTCACAAGATCATTGGAGACTCACTCTAAACGGCTCGTTTGAATCAGTGAGTTTGAACGGCTGCAATTGGATCAGTCCAATTCGTGAATGAATTGTTTGTGGCGATTTGCGAACCGATTGAAAAGAATCAGTTTGTTCATTAATCAGACACTGCTTCTGCGTCTCGGAGCACGTA
Source organism: Garra rufa (assembly GCF_049309525.1). NCBI lineage: Eukaryota > Metazoa > Chordata > Actinopteri > Cypriniformes > Cyprinidae > Garra > Garra rufa. The sequence continues at coordinate 34,244,347 of NC_133369.1, forward strand.
ATATATTATAAGGAGTAACGACATGTTTTATGAAATGTAGTGAAGTAAAAAGTACGATATTATACTTTGGAATGTAGTGAAGTAAAAGTAAAAGTTACTCAAAATAAAACTACTCCAGTAAAGTACAGATACTTGAAAAATGTACTTAAGTACAGTAACGAATTACAACTACTTCGTTACTGTCCACCACTGCAGGTAGGTTTACACATACTAGGAATTTGTTTTAGTGACAGAAGCTACAGAATGACAGTGACATGACAACACAGATTATAAAAAGAACAATGTACAAGTATACAAGACAATGTGCAAAAATAGCAGACACAATATACAAAAATATTCAATTTACTATGTACAGGTATATTAGGTGCAATATTTGAATGTAAGTAAATATGTGCATTAAATAAAATAACTGAGTAATGAGTAAAGAGTGTATAATAGTGTTGTATGTTCCATGATCAAGTGTTCATGAGATGGATTGCCTGAGGAAAGAAACTGTTTCTGTGTCTGGTCGTTTTGGTGCTCAGTGCTCTGTAGCGCCGACCAGATGGTAAAAGTTCAAAAAGTGAGTGTGCTGGATGTGAGGGGTCCAAAATGATTTTGCCAGGAAGATCAAAGATGTGTTTTAAGGGATACAATTTTTGACTACAGGTGGACTTTAAATTGATTTGAATTTATCTAGTGTTCTCTAGTCAGGAAAATAGTAGGCCTATGCGTAGCCTATTTTGTCAAGTTTGTGTGTAATCTGAGGCCAAGTCTAACAAAAGATAATTTGTTTTTGACAAAAAAGTTGGACCTGGAAATTTGACATTTGCACAGTTGGTGTAGTTTTGAGATTGTGTTTTTAGAGACAGTTAATTGTTTTATTAATTGTGGGTACTGTAATAGGCTACTACTGTTGAGAACTACTTAACTTTACAGCCATGTGTGCTTAAAAATTATAATAATATTTATTTTTTAGTCTGAAACTGCCTTTTTTAATGTTACTACTAACCATAATTTTAACAGTCATTTGAGGAAATTTGATGTATATGTAACAAGTAAATTCTGGTTGTAGTGCACACACACACACACACACACACACACACACACACACATGTTTGTTTTTGTGAATTGTGGGGACATTCCATAGACGTAATGGTTTTTATACTGTACAAACGATATTTGCTATCACCCTACACCTTCCCTACACCTAAACCTAGCCCTCACAGGAGACTGTGCATATCTTTACATTCTCAAAAAAACGTATTCTGTATGATTTATAACCCTTTTGAAAAGTGGGGACATGGGCAATGTCCTCATAAGTCACCCTCTCCTTGTAATACCTATGTCATACCCATGTTATTACACACATTTGTGTCCTGATATGTCACAAAAACAAACACACACACACACACACAAGTTTGTTTCACTATATTCACTATTGCATAGGCCGCTACTAATTTTCATCTTAATATTATTTTCTATTCCCTAATCCAACACTTATCCCTAAACCTTCCCGTCACAGAAGCATGTGCAAAACACTAGATTTAAATAAAAACATGTTTTGGCCAATGTATAAGCTTTTTTTATTTTTAACTAGTGAGGTCCAGTCTTCACTAGTGGGTTGTCATATTATTTCACTGTAGTCCTCACAATAGCTAAACAGGCCTACACCGCGATAAAAAGTAGCAATGAAATTTCTGCAGTTTGCTGCACCAGTTTTCAAAATAAAACAATACTGTACCTGACAATGTGAGATCACCGTCTCTTTTAAATGGGATGCAAGGCGGCACCGCAAAACATCGTTGTATTCTCTTTGGGAACGAACCAGACATTTTTCGGTTAAACAAATGATCCACGTGTTATTTTTTTTCAGTAAGTACCTAGCATTAGTTTACTTAGTGAAGAACCAGGTGTGGTGTCATAAAATAGTCTTAATTTGACTCAATTGTGTAGTTTTTAGTAATTATAAGGGGTTTATTTGCGTGTGTATCCAAACTTCGTGTAATTATATACAGAAAATGAGCTAAGAATATTTCTATCACTGAATTCAGTCGAATTCATTATTGAAGCGCAGCTCCCTTTGACCAACAGAGAGCGCACTTGCCTCTCCAAACACCAGACAAGTTTCTTATTAATATTTTGTTTTTTACTCGTTTATTTGTGGCCACTAGCGCTTAGTACATTTCCTATATAGCGCTCATTTTCTAACAGATGTAAACGAAGTGTAATTGATGGATTGTCTTTGTAGAAGAATAATCCTACCCCAGTAACGTTAGATCTTCAGTTTCGTTTCCGCCGTCTGTACCGCTTCCGCTGAAACAGCTGCGCTTGTTTCTTATACGCCAGTGTAGATCATAACTGACCTGATATCTGTACATCACCACAGACGGTACCGGAGTTAACGAACATGAGCAGGAGAAACAGAAAAAATCAGCTCTCCAAGGATGATTTGCGTTCAGTTGGATGTGACTTTATAGAGTTTCTGGAGGAAAGCGAAAGGAGATCCTTTACTGATAGAATCATTCTCAAAAACATATACAATGAAGAGTTCCGAAACAGGTAATGATTTGGATGTTTTCACAGCTTTGTAAAATATTTCAGAAAAACTATATTGCTTATAATATTCCAGTTATGTCCACTGAAATGATCGATATTTGCAATTTGAACTCTTTATTTAAAGAGGAAGTGCATCAGTACTTTGTAAACAAACAATGTATCAATATTTAAATAATTTATTATTATTGTCATTTATGTAAAATCAAAGTTTCAAACTGCTTTGTTCACTTTGAATTTATAGATGAAGTGTGACAAATAAACTGGACGGATAAAAAGATATTGTAAATGATGAAAACATTTGGTTTTGGATCAGTTTATATTTATTTTCATGCGTTTTCATTCACAGGGATGGAGTGAGAGACCCAAACTTCTCTTCAGTCCTCTTTGCATTGAGAAATAGCAAGAACGCGCGCATCACCAGATCAGGACATGTTTACTTTAACAACAATGTAAGAATATTTCATATTAGATGCCCATTTAATTTCTGTATTATCAGTGTCTGTACATGCTAGGCTTGTATAAAATGGTGTTTTTTATGACACACGCCCAGTAACGCCCAGAGTCTGAACATGTTGAAAATACTGTTGGGTTTTCTAAAAATGGATCTCATAATTACATAGATTGCATGTCAATAGTTTCTAATATAAATGTGAAGATTAATTTGCTCGAAATGCAAAAAAGAGTACATCTTATCTGACTTTATAGCCTGAAGAGTACACTTTCGTTTTCATCAAACTGAAACTTTGGATCAGAGTTGATTCAGTGTTTTCTTGATCAGTTGCTGATACAAACTCTTTTGGACCATACCTTTAAGTCTATTTCATTTAAATCTACTGAGTCATGACCTGCAGCAGTTGTTATGCAACTGTATGCTGTTGTTATTAGATTATTGCATTACCTGTTTTAGTTGTTGTTGTGGCTTTTGATGCCACAGCTTATTTTAAACCCTTTATTTTTAGCTACTTATAATGGTACCTGTATTGTTATTTGCAACTTCTACAAAAGATGCACATTTTTATACCCATTATTATGCCTTACTTTAATAGCACGACACATTTTTAGTCTATTGGCTGATATATCAATTCTAAGACAACTGTTATATGCTAGGATGCATTAAAACTGTAACATATATCTTTCAAGTAAATACAATTTTATGAAAAAGCAAAAAAGACAGTGATAAAAAGAGTAAATCAAGATTACTCAATTTCTGAAGTTTCCTAGGTGTTACCTTGTCTGCTGATTGTTAATAATAAGTAAGCAAGCCATACCAATCTCCACTCAAACAAGGTCAACAGTGTCTCCTGCGAAAAGGAATCTCTTATTGTCATTGGGGAATGCTTTGGAGAAAGACACAGTAAAAGAGAAAGACACAACATGCACTCAGCTATTTAGAAAATAATATAGTAAAGATTAGGTGTGTTTATGGATTTTGGAAGATAAAATTAGTAAAAAAAAGTTACTGCAAATGGACACCAGATCATTGGCCACAACACACACACACACACTAAAAAGCAACTGAATCTGTCATCATTTACTCACTCTTAAGTCATTTCAAACCTGTATAAGTTTCTTTCTTCTGCTGAACACGAAAGAAGTTGGTAACCAAACAGTTGCTGGTAGCCTGGTTGACCTTCATAATATGAAAAACATACTATCAAGGGCTGCCGGCAACTGTTTTGTTATCAACATTCAGGTTTGGAACGATATGAGGGTAAGTAAATTATGACAAAAAAAAAAAAAACTGGCAGTAAACTATCCGTTTAAGTCCTTTGATTTCAATGTATAGTTATTATTCATCAAACAAAATAGTCATGACTAAAAGTCATGCTGAGATGAATGGTTTATCAGATCTGGGGAATTTATAACCCTGCAGTTAAATAAAACCATTAAGGCCTATCATAAATATGAGTTGGTTATACAAACAGGGCTCAACAATACGGAAGGCCTGCAATTGTGGGGCAAGTTTGAAACAGTTTCAAGTCAGCTGATATAACACCATTTTTTTGGTCATAAATTGTAAAAATGACTTGTGGTAGACTTTAAAGCATATTTGAATTACAACTGAATATATATATATATGATCAAAGCTAAATTTTCAGCATCATTACTTCAGTCTTCAGTGTCACATGATCCTTCAGAAATCATTCTAATATGCTAATTTGCTGTTCAAGAAACATTTATTATTAATAATATTATTATCAATATTTTAAAACAGTTGAGTATGTTTTCTCAGGATTTTGTGATGAAAGATCCAAAGATCAGCATTTATCTGAAATAAACCGCTTTTGTAGCATTAGACACTATACCATATTTTTGGGGGGTGGAAAGAAATAATATAATTTAATACTTTTATTTAGCAATGATGCTTTAAATTGATTAAAAGTGATGATAAAGACATTTTTAATGTTACAAAAGATTTCTGTTTCAGATAAATGCTGTCCTATTTTCTATTCATTAAAGAAATTTGAAAAAATCTGCTCAACTGTTGTCAACATATTAATCATAATAATAAGTGTTTTTGAGCAGCAAATCAGAATATTAGAATGATTTCTAAAGGATCGTTTGACTGGTGTAATGATGCTAAAATGCACCTTTGAAATCACAGGAATGCACTTTAAAATATATTCAAATAGAAAACAGTTATTTTAAAATTGTACTGTTTTTGCTGTACTTTGGATCAAATATATGTAGAGTTGGTGAGCAGAAGAGACTTCTATGAAAAAACCCATTAAAAATCTTACTCTTCCAAAAGTTTAAGTTTTATATAGTATTTATATTTTATTTTATTTTAGCCTAATTTCATTTACCATGAATTAGCATCTCTGAAATACTGGAGCAACCAAAGACATTGTTACCTTTGAGCCATGTTATAATGTAATGTTTTAGTGTAATGTACACATGCAGATAATAGCGAAAAACGTACAACCCTATTTTGACATTTCTAGGTCCGAGTGCTGCACGATCAGTGGTTTATACCCCGTCGCATGCAGCACAACCAAGCTACTCCCCCACTGAGTAATGGTAGCTCACCTCCACCCGCTAGTGCCCAGGTTCCTCACCCACCATCAGTGCTAGGACCAGAAGATGGAGTCAGAGGAAGGAGAAAGCTGTCAAAAGCCCTTCTGAACAGAATAAACACTACAGAAAGGTGAGTGATAGGTACAAGTCAAACTCTGAAAATACACAGAATGTAAAATACAAAGAGCCTGACAGCCTGCTGTCATTTAGCTCTTATGATTTCTATTTTATATTTTACAACATCTGAGTATGAAAACTAGATCTGTTGCTGCTCTATTCTTTCCCAGGGCTGAGTTTATCGCTGATAAATGTGGGGTGCGAGTGTTCTCAGAGTTACAGATAGAGGATGGCATGATTCAGCTGTTTGTGGAAAAGGAAGAAATCCGTGAACTAAAGCTGTTTGTGGAGAACACGGGTCAGGAAGCTGTGTATTTCACATACTTCACTGCTCTTCACTGGCTGCAGTATTTTACTCTGGAAGACAGCGAGAAAGTCACACGCAACAATCCTCTTCGTTTAGAGCCACGTGAGTGAGAAACTGATGTTGGTATTGTACAGGTTTCATTTGGTATTATGCTAGTCTCTGATTTTAATCTGATGTATTATAAATGGAAAATGTTTTTGGAGCCACTGTGCAGGGATTAGCACATATCACATTGACTTGTTGGGCTGTGGTGCTAAGGTGGGTGTTACAGGTTTGAACCCACCCTGTTGCTCTCTCTCATTTTTTAAAGGTGAGCAGTATGAAGTGACCTTAAGATTCAAAGCAAAACAGATAGGAGTTTATCCAGCCACTCTGGCATTTGAGTTCAAGGGAAACACCCAACCTGGCACCCATCCTTTCCACATTGTTCGGTTCATTCAGGCAGAATACAGATCTGAGTTTGCAGCTCTGCTGGGTCCTGAAGCACCATACCGACCAAAGAAGCTTAAGACATATGAACCTGCGAGATGCAACATAGATGAGGGGGTTCGACCTGAGAGGTGAAAGAAAAATCTCTTTTTACGAATTGCAGTAAATATTTTTTCCACATGTGTTTATTTCTTTTGCATGTTTTTCTCTCATTTTCAGTACTACCCGAAACCTTTTGCAGTTTGTGGTGCCACTGAATAACTACACTCCTCCTTCTGACATTGCTGACATAGCCGAGGTCCTAAAAGGCAGTTTTTCTTTTCCGAAGCTCCAGGAGCAGAAGTTAGTGGTCTTTAGCTGTGCCTAATAATTGTGCTTTTAGGTCTTAGACCTGTTAGACTGATCTTTGAATGGTCCATAATCAGCTCTCTGCATGAATATGTAGTTACTTTTTTCCTTGTGCCTTTGGTGGTTTTTAGGTCACTGCTGGAGAGTGATCTGGACTTTCAGAACTATATGGAGCGCTTTGATTTACTGCTGTACCTGGAGGAAGATCAAATGCGTCTAGACATCAAGAGGTATAACAAAGATGATGTGTCCATGGTGAGAGACTATGAGAATAAACGACTGCTGGTATTAGAGGTGAGTAGCAGTGTTTTACTGCTTATTGTTAAAGTGTATGATTCTGGCTGCATCTGAAAAGAAAAAAATAATTTTGCCTAGCACGTCCGAATCCAATGTTAGCTTCACTTCCTGCATCCTGAGATGCCTACATCTGATAGATTTTTAAAGGCAGCATGTATCCATTGCTGCCTTTGATATTTTACAATCCTGTGCATTCAGCTCCAGTTATCTAAAAAATAAAGATTCCATCTGAAAGTTGCAGTTGGTCAGTTTGTATGTAAATGTCCCTTTTTGATGTAATCTCTAGCAGAACAATTTGTATTGTAGTAATTAATAGACTACAGTGATAGTAATAGACTGTACTACAAAGAAAAAAATTACAGCAATGTCATTTTTGGGCGAACTGTCCCTTTAAAGGATTAGTTTACTCCAGGATTAAAATTTACTCATCCAATGTCATCCAAAATGTTCATGTATTACTTTCTAGGAACATTCTAGGATTTTTTCTCCATATAGTGGACTTCAATGGGGATCAACGGGTTGAAGGTCCAAATTGTTTTCATGCAGCTTCAAAGGGCTCTATAGGATCCCAGCCGAGGAATAACGGTCTTATTTAGCATAATTTTCTTAAAAGAAATACAATTTTAATATACTTTTTAACCACAAATGCTCATCTCTGCATCCAAAACTTCAAATATTACATAATCATGTTGGAAAGGTTGTGTGTGACGTAGGCAGAAGTATTGACCCAGTTCTTACAAAGTTGCAGAGTGTAAAAAGTGTATAGATTTCTATTATTTTTAAGAAAATGACCCATCATTTTGCTAAAAAAGGCCCTTTTTCCTCGGCTGGGATTGTGTAGAGCCCTTTGAAGTTGCATTTTGGAACTCAACCTGTTGATTCCCACTGAAGTCCACTATATGGAGAAAAATCCTGGAATGTTTCCCTTTGAAAACCTTAATTTCTTTTTGACTGAAGAAATAAGTGAACTTTTGAATTAGTTGGAAATTATAATGTTTTGAGGTCTTTTATTTGTTGTGTTAAAGCTCCCTGGTGTATCAGAGAACAGACCATCAGTCCTAAGGGGAGATCACCTGCTTCTCACCAAGAGTGAGGAGGTCCAACTCTCAAGTGTGACCAAATACAAGGGCTATGTCCACAGAGTGGAGCTGGATCAGGTCAAACTGGGCTTTTCCAAAAGGTATGATGTAAAAGGAGTAATAAATATAACAGGGTTGATATCTTCGAGAATCAAAGTTCCAGATATAAGAGCTTTATGTTCTATGAAAGCATACTGTAACTTCCAGAACATTAAACTTTTTTTGTGTGTGTGTGTGTGTGTGTGTGTGTGTGTGTTTTATGTGTAAAGGCTGCTTGACGATTTCATAGATAATATGAAATTCCGTGTGGAGTTTACAGTCAATCGTTTTCCATTAAAACTGCAACACAGAGCAGTACACATGGCGGTCGAGCATGACCTCGAAGATGTGCTGTTCCCTGTGGGCTCAAGAAACGTGACCCCTGCACCTTCACCTAAACTGAGGTAATTAAAAAGCATCTATACTGAACTTATGCAACAAAATAAAATTTTTGTTCAACATTGTAGAATATCTCAGCTAGATGTTTATTTGTGTTTGATGTGTTGTCTTTAGGCTCTTTGATCAAAAGCTGGACAGGAACCCTGAACAGAAAACTGCAGTATGTAACATCGTGGCCGGGACATCCAAGCCAGCACCGTACTTGGTGTTTGGACCTCCTGGCACTGGTAAAACCGTCACGATAGTGGAGGCTATCAAACAGGTAAAGCTGGTTATCATGTTAAAATAACTATACACCCGACAGACACACCTACATGCAAATCATCTCATTTTGTCTCTATGCAAAATGAATATTGACTGTAAAATATTGACTATTTCTGTTTCTTGTGTTTTTCATCTCGCAGGTGGAGAAGAATACACCTGGTGCCTATATCCTAGCTTGCGCTCCATCTAACAGTGCAGCTGATCAACTGTGTGAAAAATTGATCACTAGTGAACATGTTGATGCTCGGAAGATATACAGAGTCTATGCTAGCTCACGCAATCCAAGAGAAATCCCTAAAGTCCTAGAGGTTAGTTCTAGTCTGACTTTATTTATTAATTAAAGAGACATAATATGAGACATCAAAAAAGTGTAACGAATTGTGAACTCTGAAGTAAATGCCCACTGCTGTGATTGGCTAACAGTTGTGTATGTTTGACAGCCTACATCTTCATAGATGAACGCTGCTGTGATTTTGATCAAGCAATATCACACGAATAGACATGAGAGTGCCTACGGCCGAATCACTGCGTGCCGATATACAGCCACATCTCACACCTACGAGTGTGATTTTGCCTTTATACAACAGTTCGACAGCACAAGTGTGTAAATACATAAGAAACAACAACAACGTATCTGTAAAAACCCTCTTTTGTGCAGAACTACTTCTTTCCACCACAGATTCAAATCTAAGTTTGACAGTTTAACAGCTGAGCCCAAGCCTCCCTTACTAATTTGAAAATGTCACTTTAGAACTAGTAATGAAGGAACGTTGAGTTGCTTTATTAAAAGCTTATTGTATTACTGTATTAAAATTAGTATTATGAGAGAGATGGACTAGGCGAGTGTGATTACCTTAATCTGATACAGCATTCATTCTTCAGCTCAAAAAAAACATTAGTTTGAATGTCCGCTGAGGAAAGCGTTATCTTTGTCTTAACGTTAATATCCTTTCATTTGTTAAGGATGATTTCTGATGACAGTGCTGCTCATTGCATTTGTTTGCTGGCTTAAGCAGTTGAAACTAAAAATAACTTCCATTTAAAAGAGCGTTTATTTTTCAATGTAAAAGTCTTTACTGCTGATTTGCAGTGATGGGAATAAATAAACGGCGTTACTAACGGCGATACTTTTTTCAGTAACGAGTAATCAAACGAATTTTCCCCCGTTACAACGCTGTTACTTTTACTGACAATAAAATGCGCGTTACTATAACTGAGAACACTGAAGCGGTTTTCATGCAAGCAGCGTCTCTTCTAGCCATAGGACCTCTCTTTTTCTGGGGTGTGTGTGTTTGTGTGTGTTCGGGGCCGGGGCGGGACACATAACCAGTGATGATGATTGGTGTGTCTGTAAACGTGGTGTAACTGAGAACGCGATGATTGGCTTAGATTTAGTAAATTTCCATTGTTTACGCACGGTCAGTCGCACACACCAACATCCAGGAGTCACAACGATGGCAAGTCCAACAAGTTCAAAGGTAACGTTAGCTTTTGCAAACTGGAAGTATTAGCACTACTTTCCCTCGCTGAGGTGAAAGGCAAAAATGTTTATGTAACGTGCAACTTATGCCCAGGAAAAAAAGAGTCTCTCTGCGTCGGTCTGTGCAATAAATATTTAAAGTTCTAAACCATCTATTGTGCTTTATTGTTCCACTATAGTAATGATAATATTTATAATAATATGTTGAATTTGATAGTTGTCTCTGACGTTGTCCCACAACAACATTAGAATAGTGTAGATTAGTGTAGGCTACAATGTTTTATATTTATTTTATAGTTATATTAAATTAGATTTTTTTTTTAAGTAACGCAATAGTTACTTTTCCTGGTATTTAGTTACTTTTATAATGATGTAACTCAGTTACTAACTCAGTTACTATTTGTGAGAAGTAACTAGTAACTATAACTAATTACTTTTTTAAAGGTACGTGCCCAACACTGCTGATTTGTAAAAACATTCTTTTGTCGCCATCTAATAGTGGAACAATATAACTGAAATCATGAACACATATGCCCAGTTTCTCAATACTACACGGTATTAAATACTATTATTTATGTAAAATACGGTATTAAATACTACTGGTATTTATATAAAATATGTAAAATATATAAAACATTTAGTGAATAAAAAACAACAACAAGCCATGAAAAGATGCTAGGCAATTCAGTCAAAAGTACACAGGCAGCGCTCCGATATACAGCATTTTATTTACAAAAACTTCATGAGATTTGTTATTGTTGACTGTCTTTTTGTGTTTAGAAAAACAGCAATGTGGAGGGAGGCACAATTATTTTCCCATGCAAAGAGGATCTAATGTACTACAAGATCCTGGTCACCACTCTGGTCACCGCTGGCAGGTGAAGGGCTTTATCTTCTACAAACACAATGAACTGGCTCTGTCTCCCACATACACATGATAGCAGTCAAAAGATAAAGAGTGTCTACTGTATGTATGTGTGTGTGTGTATGTGTGTACCTGGTATTCATCACGTTGTGGGGACCAAATGTCCCCACAAGGATAGGAATACCAGTAGATTTTGACCTTGTGGGGACATTTCTTAGGTCCCCATGAGGAAACAGGCTTATAAATCATGCACAATGAGTTTTTTTGAGTAAGTAAAAGTGTGCACAATCTCCTGTGAGGGCTAGGTTTAGGTGTAGGGTAGGTGTAGGGCGATAGAAAGTACGGTTTGTACAGTATAAAAACCATTACGCCTATGGAATGTCCCCATAAAACATGTAAACCCAACATGTGTGTGTGTGTGTGTGTGTGTGTGTGTGTGTGTGTGTGTGTGTGTGTGTGTGTGTGTGTGTGTGTGTGTGTGTGTGTGTGTGTGTGTGTGTGTGTGTGTGTGTTGGTAGGCTGGTCAGTGGGGGTTTTCCAGTGGACCATTTTTCACACATCTTTGTGGATGAGGCAGGACATGCTGTGGAGCCAGAAACTATTATCAGTGTGGCAGGTGCAGAGCTTCATAACATTGTGAAAAATGTCAGATCTTTTATTTAAGATCAATCTTTAGTAACAATTCCATCTTTGTGTGTGTAGGTCTGCTGAATGCAAAAACTGGACAGCTTGTTTTGGCTGGAGATCCCAAGCAGCTGGGGCCAATCCTGAGATCTCCTTTTGCCATTAAATATGGACTTGGTGAGATGAATAAATACACACATACAGTACACACTCGATTCACGTTGTAATTTACATTGTAAATGTGTTTTCTAGGTCTTTCCTTGCTGGAGAGGCTGATGACACAGAATGAACTTTACCAGAAAGGTACTACAGGATTCGACAACCGTTATGTAACCAAACTGCTGCAGAACTACAGGTAAAGTCTGAAAAATCCCAAAAACTCATTTGCAAAACTATAAATTGACTAGCTGTCTGACCAGCTTGTTGACTAGTTGCTCTTAAAGAAGCACAAAAAAACAACAACTTACAAGTACAAGGTTCTCAAGGCTGAACAAACAATGAGCAAAAGTTTGCAAGATGCATAGAGAAGGATCAAAAATTCCTAGACCATTGTGTGGAGGGAGTGCAGATGGTTATGAATGAGCAACAAATACCAACTGGAGCCATTTGTCTTCTTGATTTACTAGTTTTGACTTCTAGCCAGTAAGTGTGGAACAGATAGGGGCAAGCAACTAACCTTGAACATAAATTTGACTCCCGACCATGAATGAACATGGAAACCAGAGGAAGCTAGTGTGTGTCTGGATTTTTGCTGTGCAGAAATTGCAGAGGATAGGATGACATATGAAAAGTAAAATATAGTAAAATAGTTTGGGATAGGCCCAATACGATGTAAGTGTTCTAAAAAACCTGATCATGTATCTAAAATTAGATTTTAGATTTCTACCACAAAATTGACACAAATGCTTCTGTCTCCGATATTTTGTATTTAAATTTAAAGTAAGTCTGAATCCGTTTTACCGCCACTGTAATAAAGTCTAGCTGTGTCTCTAATTCCCATTTGTAATCTCTTTGTCTCTCCAGGTCTCATCCATCCATTCTGAAAGTTCCTAATGAGATGTTCTATGATGGGGAGTTGATGGCATGTGCAGATGAGATCATCTCCCGCCAGTACTGCATGTGGGAGCACCTGCCGAAAAAGGTATGAGACATACCTGACAGACAAACCTGATAAACAGCAGTTTAGCAATGTCAAAACAATGGATTTTGGTTAGGTTATACAGTTGCTACATGCACATCAGTGGGAGTGTGCTGATACTGTTTGATCTCTGGGTGTGTTTCATACCTAGTGATCTGACTCACTCACTCATGTCTCATTAGCTATGTTTCCATCACCCTGTTTTATGCCCGCTTTAAAGTATCACATCATAAATAAGTAATGGAAATGTCAAATTGTAAAAAAAAAAATATATATATATATATATATATATATATATATATATATATATATATATTAAAACATTTCTTAAGCCAGGCTCACACTACAGGAGTTTTAAAATCCTGACCAATTATGAAATCTGGTTGCAGCACACACATAAGGAGAATCTTTGCCGATTATCTTCCCTCAAATCTTACACAACACATTACAAGATATTATTAAGATTATCATGCCGGAGGGATCGCCTTACGTGATCTCACGCAGCAGATCGACATTGACATTTGAGCAACCAATGTTTACATAAGTTAGCTAGCGTGCTAGGAGCTTTTCTACACTCACCCGGTACTTTCAAATCTGGGGCGATTTCAACCCAGCGTGTCTCTTTGTTCTTGTGGTTGTGATATGTTTTTGACTCATCATACAAGACAAACATTGCATAACTTCCACAAG
>NC_133369.1:34258478-34316694 GCF_049309525.1 Garra rufa
CATTCTTATATTTTTTTTTTTATAATTTCACTTATTTTAATAAGACACTATATTGCTGTAACCAATCAAATTAAATCGGCATTAACAAAACCAATCTTTTCACTGCAGAAAAAAAACAAAACAGAAACAGCTGTAAATGCCACTCCATTTAGATGCATTTACACATGTGTAATGAAGCTAAAATGTAGCATTAAAGCATTGCATTGCAAAATTGCAACAGTACAAATAATTTTATGAGCTTGGTGTTTACAATAAGTTTTTTTTATAAAAATATGAAATGTTGGAAAAAAAGATAAGCTACTTTAAATATGAAAGTAAACCACCAATAGGTGGCAACAAGTGACTGTCTTAATGAATCTTAATGAGTCGTTCAGATGGCTGATTCATTCAAGAATGTCTGTCTTTTTGAATGGACCACTAAATCATTGACTCAAATGATTCATTCAGAAACGATGAATCATTCAGTAACGAAACACTGCTGTATGTTGCTCATAGATGCGTGACTATTTCTTTGTGATCTTTGTTTTGAACTATTTTCATGAACCAAATCAAGCAAAATAGTCAACACTTTACACTATATTGTACTAAAATGTATATACTGTATTAACTATTCATTTTAACTCAAAATCAATGTCAAATTTACAATCGTGGTTTTCAGGAAAAACTTGCCAAAATGCTTAACTAGGCTATATGCTATAATTATATAAAAAGTAAATTTTTACTGCAGTATGTTTCTTTTGTGTGCAGTTGTGTTCATTTGTGTTGATTTTTCCACATGGTTGTCTCACACACTTTTTTATCCGGTCAGGCAAGTAAAATTCTCTTTCACTTGCCCCTTCAAAAAATCCACCTGTCCCAGACAAGCATTATTGTTAAACTCTGTTGTCAAATTCAACCCACCAAGTTGTGAATTGTGGGAGTGACCGTGTTACCCGCCACTGGTGGGTTGGTGGGTGTTAATGTCAAGCCCTAACTACAACTATTATTGGTTCCCAGCTAGCAATGTTTAATGTAATGGGAATGGTTTCAGCAGCAAGTTTTATTTTAGTTCCTAGAATGTTCTGTTAAAAGGTAAGATAACATTATATAAAAACATTCTAAAAATGTTTATTGATAACATTGTTAGAACAGTATCCTCTAACATTCTAATAAAGCTTACCATCACACTTTGGTTGAAAGTGAAAACCCAAACTTTGTTTGATAGCAAGCTCCAGCTTCATCAAATATCTCCAAAAACTGCATTACCAGCTTCACTTATTATAAACCAGACTGACTTTATTTCTGTTATAAATTTACACAAGTTTTTATTGAGATTAACAGAGGTTTAGATGTTATCTATTTAAAAGTAATAGTTTGGTTTGATGTCACCATTATGGTGAAATGTGTTTGCTTTATTTGGGCAATTTGACAATTTGATTTGGCTGTAACTATGTTTGTTCTTGCAAAAGCAACAAGATAAAATGTACTTAGACAATGTTAGCTACTTGCTGATGTCAATGATATCATAATGTAGTGATCTGATCATCTGATCTTATTTAGAGTCTAATCTATACTATTAATTTCATATTAGTGACTGTAGTAATGCATTCCAACAGCATAAGACCCAGTGGTGTTCTAATCAGATCTGTGTTTCTACCTCTAATTTTTAAAATACATTGTTCACAAATCACTTTAAACTACTGAATGCTTAGACACACACAAGTGAAGCTGGTATTGCTGTTTTTAGAGTTGAGTAAGGAAGTTGGAGCTTCATCAAACAAAGGTTGGGTTTTTACTTTCAACCATAATTTGACATCTGAGCAACATTAGAGTCCACATCCAATGGGAAGCTTCTCAATTAAATATTTTTTAGAATGTTAGAGGATAATGTTCTAACAATGTTATCATCATCATAACATTTGTAGAATGTTATCCTACCTTTTAGGAAAATATTCTGGGAACTAAAATAAAACTTGCCGCTGAAAACACTACCAGAACATAGCATAATGTTCTCAGAACATTCTTAGAACAAAAAATTGCTAGCTGGGTTTATGGTGTGCAGCTGTCCCACAAAACAATAAGAAAAGTCATGATTAATTTATGACTGAATACAAAATTCATTTATTCTGAGTAAAATGATGCAATCCCTCAAAACAAGAAAACGATGCAGTACAAACAATGCAGTACAAGGAAAAACACAGAACTTAAAATGGCTCTCACCTTGCCCTGCTTTGCAATAGTCTGGATGAGAAAGTCAGTGCGAACATTGTCTACATTAGGCACCAGTATAGAGCCATACTCTGGTGTGGAGTCAGGCGGGTAAATATACTCTTCAACCCTGGTATTCCAGTGAACCCAGTGGCCTGCAAAACACACAATAGCTAAATTTCCATTCTGAATAGAGCATCATGCAAGCACCTTCATTAAAATGAACGACAAGCCAATGTGTTCTATAATTAAATAGTGTTATTAGCCCAGGTTCTGACTCACAAGTGGAGTTTTTGGCATGAAAATGCAAGGGCTGGGACACTTTATCTTGTTTAGACATGAATGCTGCCAATTAGGGGTCTATTTTAATTGCAAAGTGTACAATATTTTCCTGGTAAAATTTCTAAATGACCTTGTAAACCAGAGAGTTTTGGGCTTATGCTTCAGCTACAGCAAGTCAGCCCGGAATATACTCATATTGTGACCCACCAAAACCCCCAACAAAGACAGAATCAGTTTTAAACAAAACTGTCTTAAGTGTCAGATTTGTCTGGAGGCAGACTACAGACTTCATATTCAATATTCTGCACAAGCCTGCAAATTCACCTCTCTATACAAAAATGTCAAGAGAAACTCTGTAGCCAGTTGCTTGAATTGTGCTGACAGATGGAGTAATTTCCTAGCATGTTCCTGTGCAGAAGACAAGCTGTCAATTAGTGTTACTAAACCAACATTCCCTGTCATTTACCAATTGGAAAATCTATAAATTGTTTCTGCTTTATCAGATCAATGAAAGCAGAAGTTTCTATATTGATTAGTTAATAATTTACCCAATTACTTAAGATAAATGGAATAGTTATAGTAAACAGAACCATAATTGACAAAGACAGATAAAAAGAAAGTTATATATATTGAGTGATGAATGCGAAAAGGAGATGTGTAAGTATATTAGATACCATCATTAGTGACGTAAAAATTGAACATAGTGTCCTCGCTGTGGGGAGGGATGTTGGGAAGGTCCAGGTGAATGTTGTCATGGTGACGGAGCCATCTCTCCAACTTCATTCGATCATCCAGTTCCAATAGGGCTCCCACACTCCACATCAGAGCAAAGACATACAGACGCTCCATGTGCTCACGAGACAGCTCCCCTCCCTGCTCCTGATGGGTTACATCATCAAAGACATCATAAAAAGTCTGTCAGAGCAGACTGAAATGTGTGAAAATGTTCAGTTCACCCTGATCTTTTATGGAAACAAAGCTTCATGGTCAGAATTCTCAGCACATTAACATAAACTATTCAAAAGTTAACTGTTTCCTACTTTAATATATCTTAAAATGTAATGTATTACTGAAAACTGTCTCAGGATATTTTGATTAATGTAAAATTTAAAACAATGGCATTTATTTGAAATAGAAATGTTGTAAATAAGTCTTTACTGTTATTGTTTATCTATTCAATGTGTCCTACAATCTACAAAGTACAATTGTTTAATTATAGATATCACACTTATAATAAATAAATAAATAAAGACTGTTTATTTCTAAAGGACGTTTAACACTGAATAGTGATGTATGAAGCTTTGATCATCATTGTAGGTGGATTTCAGAAGGTGAAAAAAATCTACAAAAGTATAGACTTACTAGAGTATGTCCACTTTAGGATAAATGTGGCTTCTTTCATGTAATGAAAGAAGGGAAAAGACACCTCTGCACCAATTATTAATAAATTAATTTCAAGCCATGCAGTTAGGCATAAATGTTTCTTTTCAGCCATAGTCTCTGAAGTTTTAATATTCTTCTATTCATAACAATGTTTTGACTCTATCTGTGTTATGGTCCTTGACAGAAATGTCACAATTATTTGCAGGTTGCATTGTTGGGGCCCCATACACATTGTGTAAAAACAAATTACTTCAAGCCCAAAGTGCTTCTGAAGGTTACAGGTCTTTTTCTTATAATATCTGTGGGTATAATGTATATTCAACTCATGTTTAAATGGGCTGGGATTCTCACAGAATGATAGTGTGGAGACAATAGGTCTGTATAATGTGTATCTCTAACTAAACGCTTTACAAATGACAGTGCAAGGGATAATGTGTGACATTTACTGGGAACTATTCATCCTAATCATATTCATGACTTTCAGATAAGGGGAAAATCTGCATGGGTTGAATATCAAAAAAGACATGTACTGATTAAAACTGGTCCGGAATTCATTATATTCATATTTTTTGACTGATATAAGCTTTTTCTGCTTATATTTTCTTCAGCTAATCAAAAGCATTCAATATTTCAGTTTAATGACAACTACTGTCAACATAAGTCAAATCTCATTGCATGAAATGTAGTGAAATGTATTAGTGTATTATTTTGCCTTTTTAAGGGAAACAAAGTGTTAGTAGTGTAAAGGGTCTAAAGTTAGATAAAAATATTATAGGATATAGTGCTAATTGGTGACCCCTGGTATAGAGTGTATGCACTAACCACTGGATTACAGCTCTGTTCTTTAATGAGTTCAAAACCCTTATTTTTGATTGACAAGTTAGTAGGCAATCTTTCATTGTTGCAAAATCTGGGTTAATGAGGACTACAGCTGTTGAATCACAACCTTGGGCTGAATGAGTCCTTGCAGCATGTTTATGCACTGCATGATGATGAAGGCCTCCAGCATGTCCATTTTATACTGCAAAGATTGAACGCTGAAGCGATAGAGCTCAGGAAAGGAGGAGGAGAAGAGCTCCCTTAGGACCGCCCCTTCCTGAGGAGAACGATTCTTCAGCCAGCCCTAGGAGCACACACACAAACGCACAAATGAAAAACCTGTTAGGAAGGACACTCACAGAGTGGGAGACATCTGCACACAGAAATTAAATGAAGTATCCTTTAGAGCTCAAAAATAGTTTGTCCTTCTTCTGTGTCTTTCTCTGGCTCTCCCTCATTTACTCTTCATGCATTGAAGACTTGAACACTTTGAAGTCGGTTATAAAGACAGAGAGAAATGCCTTGGGGATTTTAGACTACATTAATTCAGAGTAGAGTAAAATGAATAACTAGCAGAACCGCTGGTTTCTACATTTGGGGTTCTGCGGATGCCTTTCTTCACTTCTGTGATGCAAATGTGGAGGGAGATATATATGTAGACTTTTGTCCTTCCACTGAAAGTCCATTCCTCTAAAACTTCAATGCTTCAAACAACATTCAAATGCTGCAATTTAATTTAAGTTCTGAAGAGGCATACCAGTGACCAAAATCTTTATGGATTTGGAATGACATAAGGGTGAATAAATGACAACAGAATTAAAATTTTTGGTTGAACTAACCCTCTAGGTCAAACACAGGAACGTCTGAGAAAAAAACTGAAAACTTCAAAATGACAGTTCTTTCATCTATTGCTCAACCTCAGTTTGTCATCAGTTGCTCTATTGGTGTAGCTCTTAAGCCTCTTTCACCATTCAATTCCTTTCACCCGCAAATTCAAACCTGCACTTTAAGGTGCTCACTGTGGTGTTCTTTGGCCTATTTTGACATGCTATGAATAGCAGTAAAAGCATTGCTGAAATGTGAAGCTACAGCAGACTTTTAGTTAACCTGAATTTTGCTCTCATCCTCAAACAGTTCAGAAGACCATAGCACAATCATCAATACTTTTATGATACATTTTTACAGTCACTTAGACTTGAAAAAGAGCTAACTACCTCCTTTTTGCTACATGGAAAGGGAACATTCAAAGAATAGAGTAAAATAATTTTCACCTTAGATCTATTTCTATAGATTTTATGAATATATGGAAGTAAGAATCATCTGACAGGTAATTGTATGTATTTATTACTTAAATTTAGTGCGTGAATAGGACCGGTGCGGTATGCAGTTCCAGCACTTCTCATTTTTATCTTTAGCAAACTCCAACTTTTTCTTGTGCACCAACACTTTTCATGTGTTGCTGGTACTTTGCTACAAAGCATCAAAGCATCAGCGTCACTGTCCGTGAGCAGCTAAAGCATTGTTTCCATGCAGGGTATGAAAGTGCAATGGAAATGGCGTCTCCTCTGACAGCTGTGGTTTTTGGTGCTAATGTCATTTAAACTGCAATGATTCTTTTTATGTATACTACAACGTGATGAGGCTTATATCAGATTATATTATATGTATGTTATCAAATATAATATAATAAATAATACATATGATAATACATAAGGGAGGTGGTGTCGCACAAGAGAGTACTGGCACATTTTCCCCCCACTTTAAGCACTGCTTAAATTATCTAAATATACAATAGCCAAAAAAGTATGATTCTGGTTACAGGTTCCTCATCACCCACCTCCAAAATAGGGCTCCAGTTAAGGACAGAAGAGCTCATAAACACCATTCCATTCCTGGACACTGTGGCAGGGGAAGCGTTATCGATGTTGTGTGGCTCAAACACAATCTTGCAATTGGGAGCCATTGGGATGCGGTCACCATTGGCCAATGTCAGTGTGCGGTTATCATCCAGGACTGAGTTTAGGTTTTCAATCCATATAGCATCAACTGGCCCATCAAGGACAATCCATATGTGTTCCCCTATACACAAAACGTGAGGTACAAATGAGAAATGAAACACGACAGCAAAATGCTGTGGCTTCCATCAATCATTATAATCAGTGATTGACATTTGGCATCTTATGGCTGATTGCTTTGCCCATTAGCCTCTAAAGGCCTGTTTGATGTCTGCACTTGTTTATTGATCTAAAAAGCCCCGTCAATAGGCTTTAGCATGTTTTTCCCATTTAAATGAACCATTCTCTTTCATGTGTTATAGATCTCTCTGCCTTTTATGTAAGGGAGGGAATAGTATGCTCTTGCCTGGTTAAGAGGTTTTTCAACCACTTTGGAAACCATCAGCTTTCTTACAAAACTGACCAGACAAAAAAGCCCTGAGGGGCTCTGATGACGTATATTAAAACATTTACCTTAAAAATAGCAGTGTTTCTGCACATTTCAGACCAGACATGCTACATCTGCTTAATAGTATTAATGTTCAGTGCTTTACACTTTACAATTACTTTGATATATGATTAATCTCAGGAAATACAGTTTTCAGAGCTGAAAAAAGCTTCATGCATATTCTATTATATCTACCTTTCTTTGCTCTGAGTGTTTTCCTCCAAAGAGTGGAAAAGATTCCGTCAGTCCAGTCATTGGTTGCCACATCAAGTCGACCAAACATTTGAGGTGCAGTTATAGCTTTAGGGTTCATACGCATCTCTCTGTGAGGCTGGCCACAATCTAGACATGAATTTACAGTCAAAATTATACATTATTTAAATTACGTAATATTTACATTAGCATTGAAATATGGTAATATAATGGCCTGTGTTTTGTGTCTACTATCTAATTCTCACCGGTCATGGCCTTCATTAAGGTATGAATGCAGGTTGTTTTTCCTGCTCCGCTGGGTCCTAGTGCCATCATCCCATGACGAACTCTTTGAGTCTCATATAGCTGAATGACCTTTAACCTCCATGGTGGATGATTGATCAGACCAGCCTCAGTTACCTAGTAGGAAAAAAAGAGAAAAAAAATAAAATAATAATAATAAAAAAGATTTCCAGTTCCTGCTCTAAGTTTGGTGTAAGTTCTATCTATCAATCAAATAAACTGTGTTCCCTTTCGGGAACTCTACACTGCGTCATCAACGCTTCTGGGGAATGCCATTGGCGAACCCGGCTCTGAATCAGTCTGCAACCAATAGGATGACGGGAGTTACGTCACCAACGTGATGACGTCATACGACCAGGAAGTATATAAGCATGTGCGTTTCAAACCGGCTTCAGCTTTTGTCATTCAGCGAAGCGCTCTATGTTGGTCTGTTTGTCTGTACATTGCTGTTTTTCTGTGCCAGTTTGCACAACTTTTATTTGAGCAATGTCTAAGAGGGTTAGAAAGTTTGTGGCGGTGCAGCAGACACATAAACGGTGTGTTCCTCCCTGCCAGCGATTCATCGTTGGTGGGGAAACACACAGTTTGTGTGTTCTCTGCTTGGGAGCGGAGCATGCTCAGTCAGCCCTCGAGGGGGCTGGCTGTCCGCAGTGTGAGCGCCTTCCACTGTGGGTGCTTCGTTCCCGGAGGGCTCTCTTCGAGGAGGGAGCCTTCACCAGCGTTCCTCGCGGGTCTGGCCCCGCTTCCGCCGAGGCGGAGCGGCAGCTGCACTCGTGGGGTTCGCAGCTCGATCTGCTGGAGGGTATGGAGACGGGTGATCCCCTATCTCCTTCCTCACCCAGCAGGTCGGTTGATCTCCTCCTGGATGCGGAAGCCCGCACTGCAGTTTCTTCCCCCCGGGAGGAGGTCTCAACACTTCTCTTGTCTTCCTCCGAGGAGGTTGACGTAGAGAGTGTTGACACACCACAACCGCCGGTTAAAAGCCCGCAGTTTGAGGAGCTCTTGGAGGTGGTGACTCGTGCGGTAGCCAGACTCAACATCAGCTGGCCCGCCGAGCACACTCATGAGCCGCATGAAAGCAAGCTAGACGAGCGCTTTCTGCAGACACACAAGCCACCTCCAGGACGGAGCCTTCCGCTTTTTCCCTGATCTCCACAGTGAGCTGTCGAGATCATTGGAAAAACCATTTTCAGCCCGTGTCTTCACCCCATCCTCCGGTTACTACGGTAACGTAGGGGGGGGGGTAGAGGAGCACGGCTATAAGATGATGCCGAGGGTTGAGCAGATGCTGGCAAGCTATCTGTCACCCGCAGCGGCATCATCTTTGAAGGCTCCATCCTTGCCCACCAAGCCATTAAAACTCACTTCGAGCTTGCTGGGCAAGGGGTACGCGGCAGCAGGTCAGGCTGGTTCTTGTCTGCACACAATGTCTGTGTTGCAGGTATACCAGGCTGACCTGCTCAAAGACCTAGATGAAGGCAGGGAGGTGAACGTAACGGAGCTGAGGCGTACAGCAGATCTGGCTCTCCGCGCCACTAAGGAGACCGCCCGCGCTGTTGGGCGGTCTATAGCAGCCCTTGTGGTCGCGGAGAGACACTTATGGTTGTCCCTGTCCGACATGAAAGAGAAGGACAGGGCCCTTCTGCTGGACGCCCCGCTCAAGTCTCCTGGTCTGTTTGGCGATTCGGTCGAGGCCGTCATCAGCAGATATCAGGAGGCCCGCAAACAATCTGCGGCGTTCCACCAATACCTCCCTCGCCGTGTCTATTCTGGGGCTGCCGGACGGGAGCAGCCCCAGCCGCGTACCAGCTCCTCTCACCGCCAGACCCAAAAAGCCAGCGTGGCCGCTCGCGCCCCTCCTGAGAGAGCTAGGGGGCGAGGCAGGCAGCGCTCTAAGTCGGGGGCCTCTAAGGCCAGGTCGGACCTGAGGGTCGTCCTGCAGTCTAAGAGGTCCTCGGCTAAACGGCCCTGACTTTTGTGGCTCAGGGCCATTGAGGGCAGCCCCTCTCGGGGAAAGAGCGGGTTTA
This sequence comes from Garra rufa, assembly GCF_049309525.1. Classification (NCBI taxonomy): domain Eukaryota; kingdom Metazoa; phylum Chordata; class Actinopteri; order Cypriniformes; family Cyprinidae; genus Garra; species Garra rufa. The sequence goes on from NC_133369.1 coordinate 34,268,114, forward strand.
CCACCCTTTATGGTACCCACTCCTCCTCGGGGCCCTCAGGAGTCCAGTCAGCTAACCCTGCCAGTGTTTCAGGGCGCGGCAGTCTCCCGCAAACCTCTGCTGGGGTTTCCGCCCGACTTCGTAGCGGACTCAGTATGTTTGTCACCCCTACGGGGGTCCTCAGAGCAATTAGTTTAGGTGTCGCTGGCCAGTCAGCTGTTACAGGCCACCGAATTAGTTCCTCAAACTCTACCAGAGGCCAGTCTCGAGAGGCTGGTTCCCTTATTACATTTTTTAGCAGCGTGGAAACTACTGCCAAATGTGTCTTCATGGGTTCTCCGTACGGTAGAAAAAGGCTATCAAATCCAGTTCGGCGCTCCTCCGCCTCAGTTCAGCGGAGTATTTCCTACTCTTATAGGCCCAGAGCAGGTTCTGGTGATGGAACAAGAAGTAAATTCTCTTCTAAGGAAGGGAGCCATCGAGGTGGTCCCTCCTCAGCACAGAGAATCCGGGTTTTACAGCCGGTACTTCATCGTTCCCAAGAAGGATGGAGGGCTGAGGCCCATCTTAGATCTCAGGCTACTGAACCGCTCAGTCATGAAACTGAAGTTCAGAATGCTGACTGTCAAGCAGGTCGTGTCTCAAATCAGGTCCGAGGACTGGTTTGTCACGATAGATCTCAAAGATGCATATTTTCATATCTCCATCCTTCCTCAGCACAGGAAGTTTCTCAGGTTCGCTTTCAGGGGCGAAGCTTACCAATATCAAGTTCTTCCTTTCGGCCTAGCACTCTCACCCTGCACATTCACGAAGTGTGTGGATGCTGCGCTGGCTCCTTTGCGACTCCAGGGCATCCGCATACTCAACTACATAGACGACTGGCTGATCCTAGCCAGCTCAGAACAGTTAGCGGCTCAGCATCGAGATGTTGTTCTCGCTCATATGAAAAATCTGGGGTTGAGGCTCAACGCCAAGAAAGTGTGCTGTGTCCCTTACAGAGAACCACTTATCTAGGTGTGGTGTGGGATTCGACCACGATGCAGGCACAAATGTCTCCTGCTCGGATCGAGTCGATCCTTACTGCAGTCAATGCGGTCAAGCTAGGCCTGTCACTCACTGTCAAACAGTTTCAAGTACTGTTAGGTCTCATGGCAGCAGCAGCCAACGTAATACCTTTTGGCCTGCTGCATATGAGGCCACTACAGTGGTGGCTCAAGACCAAGGGATTCTCCCCGAGGGGAAATCCGTTCCGCAGGATCAAGGTCACGCGGCGCTGCCTTCGTGCCTTAGACATGTGGAAGAAACCTTGGTTCCTATCTCAGGGCCTGGTCTTGGGAGCTCCATGTCGCCACGTCACGCTAGAGACGGATGCATCCCTCACCGGGTGGGGAGTGGTCATGAGTGGCCGCTCGGCCTCCGGCCTATGGACCGGTCGCCATCTCTCGTGGCACATCAATTGCCTAGAGATGTTAGCAGTGTTCAAGGCCTTGAGGCATTTCCTCCCAGACCTGAGAAACCGTCATGTGTTAGTTCGCACCGACAACACGGCGGTAGTATATTACATCAACCACCAGGGAGGTGTGCGTTCACGCCCCTTATTCAAGCTGGCGTACCATATCCTCCTGTGGTCCCAAGGGAAACTCCTCTCACTGAGTGCAGTTCATATCCCTGGGCATCTGAACATAGGGGCAGACATCCTGTCGAGGCAGGGACCGAGGCCCGGGGAGTGGAAACTTCACCCCGAGGTGGTGAAGCAGATATGGAGAGTGTTTGGCCAAGCTCAAGTGGACCTCTTTGCGACTCAGGAGACATCACAATGTCCCCTCTGGTACTCTCTAGCGCCTCCAGCTCCGCTGGGGCTGGACGCCATGGTACAGACGTGGCCGAGGCTTCGTCTGGTAGACAGTCCCTCTCGTGCTGGCTGTTCCCCAGACAGAGTTTAGACTACTCTCCTCGAGCACCTGAGGGCCGAGGTTCCTACTATGATTCCTCTTGCACTGGGCACTCCCCAGGCAGAGATGTAATTCCACTCGCGTCCTGGCTGTTTCCAGGCGGAGCCATTTCCCGTGCTCTGGCCAGAGTTTCCAGGCACTACTTGCGTCCCTCTTGATCCGGGTGCGCCCCGACAAAGGACTGCCCTCTCCTTGTGCGCTCGAGGGCCAAGGAGGACCCCTCTCTGGCTGGTGACCAGACTAGGGTGTATGACCTTAACCTCGTGGGCTCAAGAGCCGAGGTTTATATAATCTCTCTTCGCTGGGCACGTCCCAGGCAGAGATGTAATCCCGCTTGCGTCCTGGCACTCTTCCCAGGCGAAGCAACCTAGCGTCCTGGCATACTCCCCAGACGCTACCGGTCCCTCTACATCTGGCTGGTCCCCAGACTGAGGTAGACACTCTCCTCGTGAGCCCGAGGGCCGAGGCGGATCATATCCCTCTTCGCTGGGTACTCCCAGGCAGAGATGTAATTCCGCTCTCGACCTGGCAGTTTTCCAGGCGGAGCTAATTCAGTCCCTCTCGTGCTGGCTGTTCCCCAGACAGAGTTTGGACTACTCTCCTCGAGCGCCTGAGGGCCGAGGTATTTGTTATGTTCCCTCTTGCGCTGGGTGCTCCCCAGGCAGAGATGTCATCCCACTCACGTCCTGGCAGTTTTCCAGGCGGAGTCCTTCTAGTCCCTCTTTTGCTGGTGTCCCCAGACAGAGTGGACCACTCCCCTCGTGAGCCCGAGGGCCGAGGTATATGCCACCTCCCTCTTGTTCCAGCAGATCTCCGGACAGAGGAGTAATTTTTCTCTTGCTCCTGGCAGTTTTCCAGGCAGAGAACCTCAGTGCCTCAGCAGGTAAGTATCATCAGGCACTGCCCTCTCGTTCTGGGCTGGTCCCCCAGACAGAGGTGTACTGTCTCTCTCGTCCTGGTCCTCCAGGCAGAGAGCTTTTCCTGGCTTGATCCACCAGAAGCAGCGCTTCCTTTCTTTCCCAGACAAACACCACTGGGCAGGAATTTGGAATTCTGGAGGCGTTGGCATATCGTTCCCCAGAAGCGTTGATGACGCAGTGTAGAGTTCCCGAAAGGGAACGTCTCAGGTTACGTATGTAACCCTGGTTCCCTGAGGGAACGAGACACTGCGTCATGGGCCATAATTCCTGCATTCCTGCCGCGCATCGCTTCATTCCTGGAAGCTGAAGCCGGTTTGAAACGCACATGCTTATATACTTCCTGGTCGTATAACGTCATCACGTTGGTGACGTCACTCCCGTCATCCTATTGGTTGCAGACTGATTCAGAGCCGGGTTCGCCAATGGCATTCCCCAGAAGCGTTGATGACGCAGTGTCTCGTTCCCTCAGGGAACCAGGGTTATCATACGTTACCATACGTAACCTGAGGCGTTTTTTAAATATTTTTCCAACCTGTTTGTCTATGGCTGACTCCAGATCAGGGTATCCAGCTTTATCCAACTGAATTCCAGGGAAAAGATCCTCAATCAAACTCAGAAACAATGGCTCATCCTCATCAATCTTAAACGACAGAGACAGATTTCACTGTTATGATAGATGATTTTAGAAAGGAATTCTGATACTGAACCGCAAACTTGATATGAGAGATAACCTATCATCAAATAAAGAGTGACAGGAGGTATGAGGGTGCTACCACTCTTACCAGTTTGGACAGGTTCATATCTCGTAAAACTCTCATGACAATAGTGGACTCTGTGTCATTAGGATTGGCCCGTTTTGCTGCTCCAAGTGTGCGCAGGACGGACAGGATATTGCGGAGACCGAAATCATAGTGGACCTAGAAGGAAAAAAAGGAAATCCAGTTCAAGCTCAGCGATAATGCTCAGCAACAAATAACTATTAAAAACCATTATAGTTATATGTCCAAAAATGTTCTAATGATCTAAAAAATAGCCTAAAATGACCTAAAATTGCAGTGTTTATAGGCTTGCAAAATAATACATAAAATTTTTTTACACATGCACTTGAAGGCCCTTAAGTGCTTAAACCCCAATAATGTCCACTTGCAGCTACATTTACTCATTGAATATCTGATTATTAATTATATAGTGCATTGCTACTAATGATAGTCACCTGTTTAGAGAGCTGCTCCTCGCACAGCTTGTACAGAGTGAAGAATTTCCTGGCTAGTTCAATATTGTCGATAAAGCCACAGCTTGCCAGTTTCACTCTGATAATTATCTGTCTGTCAGGAACCATCATCGCCACTGAGCGGAAGTTAATTTTCAGATTCTCTGGAAGTTCCTGCCTCCCTGCATATCCAGGATTCTGACCAAAGGAAAAAAATATGTGGAAATAACATGCTGTATATTTTTGTATTAAGGTTAGTGTGAATATGTGTAACCTTTTTCCTCTGTAACCACTATTTTATTGGGTCTTTTCTCACATATTTTTACAAACAGTAATGAGATACAGTATCTCACAAAAGTGAGTACACCCCTCACATTTCAGTAACCATTTTAGTATATCTTCTCAAGGGACAAAACTATAGAAATGGAAATTGGATATCTTTTAGAGCAGTCAATGTGCAGCTTGTATAGCAGTATAGATTTACTGTCCTCTGAAAATAACTCAACATACAGCCATTATTGTCAAAATAGCTGGCAACAAAAGTGAGTACACCCTAAGTGATAACAGCAGTATGTTGATTAACCATGCAAAGCCACATTTTCTATTCATCATGTTTATGTTGTTGTCTGCTTGACAGGACCACACAAAGTTGTGTATCTTGTATTAGAACAGTTAAAATTAGGTGCTTTAAGTACAATTCTTTCATACTGACCACTGGAAGTTCAACATGGCATCTTATGGCAAAGAACTCTCTGAGGCTTTGAGAATTAGAATTGTTGCTCTCCATAAAAAGATGGTCAAGGGCATTAGAGGTTCAGTAACACCCTGAAACCAAGTTACACTACTGTGGTCAGGGTCATACAGAGGTTTTCTAAGATGGGTTCCATTCGGAACAGGCCTTGCAAGGGTCGATCAACAAAGTTGAGCACTTGTTCTGTGCGCTGGGTGCAAAACCTGGCTTCAAAAAACAGATCAATGAGTGCTGCCAGCATTGCTTTAGAGGCTGCAGAAGTAGAAGGTTAGCTCGTCCCAGAAGAAGAGCATGAATTACTGGAACCATGTCCTGTGGTCTGATGAGACTATAAGATAAACTTGTTTGGCTCAGATGGTGTCCAGCATGTGTGGTGATGCCCTGGTGAGGAGTACCAAGAAAACTGTGTCTTGCCTACATTCAAGCATGGTGGTGGTAACATCATGGTCTGGGGCTGCATGAGTGCTGCTGGTACTGGGTAGATGCAGTTCATTGAGGGAAACATGGATTCCATTATGTACTGTACATCCCTCCAGAAATTAGGCAGAGCGGCAGTTTTCCAACATGATAACAACACCAAGATCACAACTGCCTTGCTGAGGAAGCTGAAGGTGAAAGTGATGGGGTGGCCAAGTATGTCTCCAGACCTGAACGCTATTAAGAACCTGTGGGGCATCCTCAAGCGTAAGATGGAGAAGCACCATGTGTGTAACATCCAGCAGCTCCGTGAGGAGTGGAAATGGATCCCAGCAACAACCTGTGCAGCTCTGGTCAATTCCATGCCCAGGATGATTAAGGCAGTACCAGATAACATTGGTGCTAACAAAATATATTGACACTTTGGACAAGTTCACTTAGGGTGTACTCACTTTTGTTGCCAGCTATTTTGACAATAATGGCTGTATGTTCATTTTCAGGGGACAATAAATCTATACTGCTATACAAGCTGCACTCTAAAATATATTCAAGTTTCATTTATATAGTATTGCCTTTGAGAAGATATACTAAAATGCTTGCTAAAATGTGTGGGTTGTACTCACTTTTGTGAAATACCGTAAGTAACTGTAGCTAAATGAGATGTGATCTGTGAGTAACTGTAATATATTTCATGTGTTCTATATAATATGAATAAGAAAACATGAGGAATTTACCAAGAGTAAATAATGTTCTCTGCATCTCATTGTACCAAAATGGCTTTATTAGTGGTAAAAATTGGTTTATTGGTTTTTGAAATTTCAAATTGTAATTGCTTTTTTAAGAATGGCAATATGATTAAAGCCACCAATAAATAAAATATTGCAACTTGCCACAATATTACAGAACTCAGTTGATGTGAAGTCACAGTTATGACACAGTATGTATTGTGTTTACGGTGAAAAAAATGCAAACCACTGTAATAATTTTATGTATACCTACTTCTTAGCGTTAAAGTAAATCTTTGTGAGATGTGTGATATTTTAAAGAAGACATAAAGACAAAAGCTCACCATGGTGAGGAAGATGCCAAATTCTGGGTTCATCTCCACGTTATCACCATCTGTGAAAATGAAGTTCTTCCGCCGTTCTTTCTTGCAGGTGAGCACAATGGCGATTTGCTGAGCCGCAACTGAAAGCACTGGTAGGTCTATACGGTTAAACTCATCAAAACAACCCCAGGAGCCAGATTGAGCAAGACCTAGAGACATAAAAGAAGAAAAGCAAAAATCATTTTCAAGCATGCAAAAAACATGAACATTCTAATAGAATGACAAAAATCAAATAAATGGGTTACTCATGTTTAATTTTACACACCATATCATCCGAATATTACTTGCGTATGGGTAATGACTTAGAGATGATTGCTTACGGAGATCACATGTTTTGTCATTTATGATGATATAACATGGATATGATTATATTTAACTTGCAAGAGTGCATTTCAAGAGTGCATTAATCACACATGTGGCACCTTTGAAAATTCTGCCCAAGCCTCTGAAGTCCATCTGGTCAGAGCAATTGAATACCACCACATATTTGCCCAGGCAGCGGCCCATGTCTTTAGTGGTTTCTGTCTTTCCTGTTCCTGCCGGTCCAGCTGGGGCTCCACCCATGCTCATTCCCAGAGCTTGAGCTAAAGTAATGTAGCATCTGGGAACAAGATTGAAAATTGCTTTAAAATCATGCAGAGATTAATACTTTTTTTTTTTTTTTTTTTAAAGTAAAGACATTTTCTTATTCAGTTGTCCAGTAAAATATCTGAATAATCTTTCTTTATTTTTTCTTTGTTATTATTATTTATTATTGTTATTATTACTACTACTCACAAATATTCATTAAGCATAACTACAACAAATATTTAGATTTTCAAGTAAATGTTTAAGGATTTGATGATGTTTAGATATGTTACAATAAAGGCCAAATTCTAATTAACATACTGTTTCTCATCCTTTTGTTTGGCTTTTGTATTTTGTTCTGGGCACAATTTATAATTGATCTATGATCTATGAGAAATCACACCTGCCTTGTAATTATACAGTAAATGGCCCCACAGTGGAAAAATAGAGGTAAACAAGCTTGTAATTGCCAGCAGCACCTGTCAGTGAGAGGAGTGATGACCAGCCTGTCGGTGCAGCCTAGAAACTCATTCTGGTACACGAAACACACATCAGTGATGTTGATCATCATCTTATCTGAGTCTTCATTAAAGTAAAAGCGGCATTGCTTCAGCCATTCAAAGTCTGTGGGACTTTTGATGTGCAAACGACACTGTGTGACAAGAACAGAAAATGCACTGAGATTAGGTTTTGCTGGGTAGTTATCTTTTGGAGTTGTCTCAAAGACATGTCTACAAATGCTTTTAACTGTGTGCTGTTTGGCTTTCAGTCATAAGACAAAAATAAGACATCCAAACTTGGCAGTTGACATATCCAAATGATCAGAAAGCATATGTTTAAAACATTTAGAAAAACAAATCAAATTGAACACCAAGAATGACTGCAATTTTGTAATTTGGTTGCCTGTCATTAGCTAAACTGCCTTTGGCTATTGTAAGAATAATAACACTTTAAAATCCTAACCCAAACGAGCATCTGACAACAGTGCAGAGACTTTATTAAAGTAATAATGAAGCACAATCTTAAATTATAATTTTATTATTTATACTGAACAATCATATTATATACCATATAAATGGATTAATAGAATCTAGATTAAGGGACTTACTAAATCATCAAAGATGTCCCTCTGGTGTACATGAATGGTGATTAGTGTCTCATACTTTGTCCGTTCAACAGCTCCAAGGTCTTTTGTGGTCATGTCAATCAAATTGTTGAGGAGCTCAAGAAAAAAATGGTTGGTTTTAGCCATGATCTTACGGTCATATCTGGCATTGCTCAAAGCATCCTCAGAATCCTTTGTCCAGATCATCTGGATTCCCAGTAAACCAACCTAAACCACAGGCACCAAGCAGTCTGGTTAATATACTGTACCCGTACCATGTTGCTTAATTCGCAGTACAACTTGCTATCACTGTGAATACCTGTGCAGGAAAGGAGTCCAAAAATTCAATCAACTCAAAGCCAGAGTCTTGAATGGCAAGTGCAGCCTGACGGATGACAAGATGCAAAGACCTCTGGGATTCTTTCAGTAGCGCATTAAGCCAGACCTCCACATTGCCCTCCGCTATGACAGGTCTGTCCAGCTCAACTGTCTCACCCTCTCGTGATGATATCGCCAGAATCTTATCATACATCTTAAAAGCAATTTGTTGTGGAAATGTTAATTTAATTTTGAAAAGCAGAATAAAAATAAATAAATAAATAAAAATTAGTCAGTGTGTAATGAAATAATCAATGTGTTATATTTTGCGTATTTAAAGTAGTGATTACCTTTTCGTGGAAGCGGACACATTTGATGTTGTCAAAGATGTTGAGTAGGTGAGCCTGGATGGTATGCGAGTCTGATGCTTGGCCCAAAATCTCAAGCAGGGCAGGATCTGACACAAAGAAGAAACGTGGAAATAGCAATCGCTTCTTCTCCAGATACCTGTAAAGTAGAAAAAAAAAGTGCCTAAATTAGCTGCACCGTGAAGAGCACTACTCAACCTGACAAAAAAATGCAACTCAGAAATATGAGATTTCAAAAGCCACACACTCTGGCAAAGTTTTTTATTACAGATTTTATTTTCCACTCAACCTAGTTTCCAAGTCCCAGCTGCATCTTGCAAAAGAAACTTGCTGAATCCTAATATAAGGACTTGACTGATAAACAGATGTGTGACGTACCCTGTGAGGGATTTTTGACACATTTCTAGCTGTTCCAGCAGGTGAGGCAGCAGTTGACCCATAGTCTCATCTCCAACACATGACTGGACTACATTGGGCATTTCATGAGCTCGAGTCATTATTTTCACCCAGGATTTATCAATGTTGGAGAACCGCTTTGCCTCCTAAAACAGAAAGTTTCATTTGACTTTGTTAATAAGATTTCACATTAAATATTTAATTTCTCAAAACTGTCAAAAAACACTGGTGGTATTTTACAAAACAAAACAAAACGAAACAAATTGAGCTGAAAATTAAATTTGATAACAATCTGATTATTATAATGCAAAAAAAAAACAATATAATGATTTCACTGTAAAGATATATTATTTAATTATAGAGTGCACTTGTAACCCATTTTAAGTAAATAATTATAATAAGTTTCTTATGTATTTCTATTCTGGAGAGAAGCACGGCAGACGTATTGTGAATTCAGTGAATGGTGTCTTATAACATTTTTATAAATGTATAATACAAAATTTGAAGACAACCTATTAAATAAGACACATTTAAATAAGCAGAAAACTGTTCAATGTTAATCTTAAACTGATATAAACTGATATTTCACTGTATATCAGCCAATTGGTAAACATGCTATAAACATTTGGAATATGTGGGTTTGAAATCAATCAGTAGCTGCTTTTCCACTATCGGGCCGAACCGTTCTTAGAACGGTCGGGTACAGTTCCAGTTGTGTTTCCACCTGAGCCTGGTACGGCACGGAACGATTACAAACCGTTCTCGGCCCGGAATTCTCGGCACGGTTAGACAACCGTGCTGAACCGGGCTGGTAAAATGCGTGTGCATGACGTCGCCACGCTGTTGCCTGGCTACCAGTTTCTCTATGGCTCTGTCTAAGGCTAAGCGGATGCGCAGTAAGCAGATATGGTAAATATAAATATAAATATAAATGGCTGAGACACTTTGGTCTGTGGATGAAACATTTGCTCTAATATTTATATTTGGACAGAAAGAAAAATTCAACAACAGCTGGAGGGTGCAAAGAGAAACGAAAAGTTTTTAAAATTATAGCGCAGTGTCTTGCAGAGAAGGGCATTAAGAAAAGTTCAAAACAGTGCCGGGAAAAAATAAAAAACTCAAACATACATATCGCGTCCAAAAGGACAATAACAGTAGAAGCGGGGCTGTCTACTCTTGCGTTACCAAGGCAACGATTTGACGCCTTTGTATTTACATTCCAAAGAGTTCCGTTATCTGCACCACAGTGGAAAATCAAACCGTATCTGTGCTGACTGGCCCGGATCGGCACGGAACAGAACGGTTAAGCATTGAGAACGGTTCGGCCCGATAGTGGAAAAGTGGCTAGTGTCTTGACCTAGTCTTGTTTTTTTCACTCTTTTCCCCAGTGTTTCTTCACTCCCAGTACAATGGTTAAAAATCAGGTGTCAATGTATGGAAGACTGATTTACTGACATTACCTTTGGCAGCTGTTTGGCTATGTCTCCACCAACAAAAACAGCCTCAAGGTAAATCCAGAGGTTTTGGACAGTCATCCAGTTCTCAATGATATCTGTTGTATTAGAGAGGTTCTGAACCCACTTCTGGATCTGAGCTTTGAACGGTGTGTTGTATCTATAGAGAGACACAAGGTCAGGGGCATCGGAGGATACACTTTATTACAACAGCAAGGATGTAGTGGAAAAGTTACTTATAGTCAGTACAATATATAAATGTTGAAATTAAATGCTGGTCTAACGCCTTACCTGTTGCTCATAAGGGAGCCAAGCATCATCAGACTGTCCTCCATGTTAGTAATGATCTCAGATGTGCTGTCTCCTCTCAGAAGGAGCTCACCTCTGGTTTTAAAGTGAGCAAAGGTAAAGGTCTTGTTGTCCCATTCAGCAATTACTTGCTTGAGTTTCTGCTCGATGTCACGCTCCTTTACAGCACTAATACAGATGTCCTGCACAAACGGTTGTTATACTTATTATGGAATTTTTTTTTTCATTTTGTGAAATACAGGGCTTAAAGGACAAAACTATTATCTAATCTATCTATCTGTATCTATAAAACTAAATTCCAACCTCAATTTCTTCTTTGAACTTTAGCAGTGGGGCTTCCATGATGTTACGGAGCTTGAAGTGATCAGTTTCAACCTCAAAGGTGTGACCTGTAACCTCAGTAATCCTCTTCCAGTGACGTGTCATCATGGCTTTGTTAGTCATTAGATCCAGCAGGGGGCAGCACTCGCTAAAGTCGTCAATAGTTTTTTTGAGGTCCAGAAATGCCTGCCACTCTTTAAGGGCCCGTGGCAGCTTACGACACCTGCAAAATAAAACAAAACACAACAAAACTAAACCAAAAAATAATAATAATAATTAGGGTAATGCATTTGCCGAATATTGCACTGGATGTGAGGTTTAAAGTTCATTGTTGTGCCTGATTTAATTTAAAGATAACTATTATTCAATTTGTAAAATGTCGTCCACTATTACTGAAAATTAATGTTATGTGACTGCATATAAAGCAAATCTTGCTGATTGCAAATGACTTTGTTGTAAGCCATAAAAATGTTTCTATTGTATTGAACTCAAGTATACTTTAACAGAAAACTCTTTATTCATCCTATTATTCTGAAAAGATTATTGTGCTACACTGGTACTCGCTCCAACAGAGCTGACTTTAATTTCAGTCCTTCACAGGCATGGAGAATTATTCTATTCTCTGAGAAGCTTCTGCGATTACCCAGAACGGACTGGCACAATTGAAATCCCCTGATGCTTTTATGCTTTTCAGTGTAACTTATTACATGACTGCCAGGGAGTGGATATTCAGAAATTTAGTTTGACTTCTGTAACCTTCTCACCTCGACTGAAACTCAAGTAGTTCATTGTTCATTCTGTCAATGTTGATGTTGGCCCATGAGATGTCATAGTAGCCATTGACTGTGTCGATGACACTGTTGTAGAGTCCATAAAGCTTTTGGAGAAGTGTCAACTGCTTCCTGATCTCAAGCAGCTGAGGATGCTGGGTAACAGGTAGGCCAAAGAGCTCCTCCCCACCTGTGTATGTGATGTACTTGCGGAACAGGTTGTCAAAGCGATTCTGTGGAACACAGATCATTTTAGTAAATACCCTAAAACAAGTATTGTTTTACATAAACAAAACATATGTACACAATGATAGATTAGACTAGTATAAAAATGCACTTCAGATTCAAATTTCACTTTTTTTCAATGCAGTCCAGCATTTTTTCCCCCCATAACTGACCAGTTAACCACTCAGAAAAGTATCTGGGTTAATGTAATTATATTATGATAGCATGTAAATGAAATTCAAGTTATGTTTATGGAAATAGACCAGATAAATTACAGGGTACTGTACCTGAAACATAATAAGCCTGTCACTGGCATCCTGGGGAGCCAATCCAACCACCATGGGACCATCCTGAGGATTAGACGCGCGCAAAACCAGAGAAACATATGCACGTATGGTTAATTTATGATAAACAACCACTTTGTTTTCCCTGTACAGTGGAAACATCAGTTGCTTCAAAGAATCACTTTGATTTTTGTGTGGTTTGATTTCTAGCATTTTATGTTACAGAACACCCACAGGAATATAAATGCAGGAAAACAACTGTGTTTGGGCTTGAAACAGTAATTGCCTCAGGGAACATCTCAAAGTGAGAGAAGTGGATGGATAGAGTTTACCTGCCTCTCAAGACTCACCCTGTCATAGTCATGGTAGAAGTGTTGGCAGTCCTCCACAAAGATTTCAACATTTCTAATGAGTTCTCCCCTGAAGTTTGGTTGAAGGGACACCAACTCATTCTGCACCTCGGTGCTACGAGAAAGCAGTTTCTCCCAGGTGTACCGAAGTGTGTCCACTTTGTCTGCTTCTTCTTTGGCAATCAACAATCCATATTTATGTAGCACGCTGTATGATTCCTGCAGGTCAAAACCAGGGAAAGAGACATTGCAGTTATACCAGAGGACAATAAATAAGTTGTGTTCTTTTTATTGTACAGTCATCAATATTTCTTAAATAAAATAAAGATCCTACATGCTTTATTTTTTCTATATTTGTTTGTACCTCAATTGGACCAACTTGAAAGTCTACAGAGATCTGGTGTTCTCTGATCTCTTTGAGCGTTGCCATTGCGATACGAATATCATCCAAGTCCTTAATTGGCCTGTTGAGTTTCTTGCTCGCCTCATCTATAAAAGTGAAGATCTGTTCCATCTCCATGCGATACTTCCTGTTGCAGTGGTGACCAAAATCCACCATCCAGCTCTTTGTCTCAGCAGTAAGAGCCAATTTTAGATCCACTGTAGGTAAGTTCAGCAACACAAAGAACAAAGAGTTATATTTGTAGTTTAATAAACATAATAATAATAATAATAATAATAAAATTTAATTTCTACAAAAAATTGTCATAAGTACACTGCTTATATACACTGTTCACACCTTTTCTGCAATCATTATTTGTGCTATTCAAATAAACAAACCTCTTATCTGTATGTTAGTCTATCAATCACTATTAGCATTCATAGTTTACTGATTCAGAGTCTGTCTACCTGTATATAGTGCCAGAGCTCCTACTGAGATAAACTCAGGCTCGGCATTAATTTCTAGCTCCAGATCCCTGTAGTACAGAATTTGAGACTCAAATTCAGAAAGAAGAGGGTTCCCCTGGATGAATTTCTGGATGGTTTCCTCTCTGTCTTTCTTCCAGATGTGGTGATAGAGGCTGAAGCGATCCAGAGCGTTCATTATATCCTGCATAACAGTACATACAGTACCATATCAAATATTACGTCATGTTATGGACACACCCAAATAAAATAAACATATTTAGTTAAAGCTATACAGTTGGGGGAAAAATTATTTGATCCCCTGATGATTTTGTGCATTTGCCCACTACGAAAGCAATGACCAGTCTATAATTTTAACGGTAGGTTTATTTTAACAGTGAGAGACAGAATAACAACAAAAAAAATCCAGAAAAACACATTTAAAAAAGTTATAAATTTATATGCATTTTAATGAGTGAAATAAGTATTTGATCCCCAATCAATGAGCAAGATTTCTGGCTCCCAGGTGTCTTTTATACAGGTAACGAGCTGAGATTATGAGCACCCTCTTAAAGGTAGTGCTCCTAATCTCAATTAGTTACCTGTATAAAAGACACCTATCCACAGAAGCAATCAATCAATAAGATTCCAAACCACCATGGCCAAGACCAAAGAGCTGTCCAAGGATGTCAGGGACAAGACTGTAGACCTACACAAGGCTGGAATGGGCTACAAGACCATCGACAAGCAGCTTGCTGAGAACGTGACAACAGTTGGTGACAACAAATGGAAACACAAAATAACTGTCAATCTCTCTCCGTCTGGGGCTCCATGCAAGATCTCACATTGTGGAGTTTCAATGATCATGAGAATGGTGAGGAATCAGCCCAGAACTACACAGGAATCTTGTCAATGATCTTAAGGCAGCTGGGACCATAGTTACTAAGAAAACAATTGGTAACACACTACCAATAGGACTGAAATCCTGCAGCGCCTGCAATGTTCCCCTGCTCAAGAAAGCACATGTTGTGGGTGAGTATTCCAGCATGACAATGACCCAAAACACAAGACCAAGGCAAAAAAGGAGTGGCTCAAGAAGAAGCACATTAAGGTCCTCGAGTGGCTTAGCTAGTCTCCAGACCTTAATCCTATAAAAAATGTGTGGAGGCTCGAGGTTGGAGGTTCGAGTTGCCAAACGTCAGCCTAGAAAACCTTTATGACTTGGAGAGGATCTGCAAAGAGGAGTGGGACAAAATCCCTCCTGAGATGCGTGCAAACCTGGTGGCCAACTACAAGAAACATCTGACCTCTGTGATTGCCAACAAGGGTTTTGCCACCAAGTACTAAGTTATGTTTTGTGAAGGGGTCAAATACGTATTTCACTTATTAAAATACAAATCAATTTATAACTTTTTTGAAATGCATTTTTCTGGATTATTTTGTTGCTGTTCTGTCTCTCACTGTTAAAATAAACCTACCATTAAAATTATAGACTGATCATTACTTTGTCAGTGGGCAAACGTACAAAATCAGCAGGGGATCAAATCATTTTTCCCCCACTGTACAGACTTGTTTTCAATGGACAATCATATTTCTGACTTGGAGTAATAAGTGTTTACAGTAGAAAACTTATAATGAAGGTCTACGGGTCAAGGCCTTTCAGAGGCTTCTTTTGGTTGTGCCTTAAAATACACAGTCTTTAATTCAATTCAGAATACTACTTTAACATTCAGTGAATTTAATCTATTTTGCCCAGTTGTCAAGAGAGGTTTCAAGAGAGGCAAAATGATTCTTAATAGTCTGGGGCATTGTCATGAAATGCAAAAAAAAAAAAAAGTTAAAACAGACCTTCTTGATGGAGTTGATGGACGTACTAAGTACAGAGACTAGCTTGACAATCTCTTTGTTCTCCGAGATGCTTTTGTGGTAGTTCTTAATTTGGATGGGAATGGCCTGGTTTGCAGATGCTGATATATCTGAGGTACTGCCTTCTGGAGGAACAAAATGTTCAAAGATGAAATATCAAAGTTAATAAACAAGAGCAAAGGGGAGCTGTGAGACAAGGATTCAGTAATATTATCTTTTTGCCTCAAATCAGTTATATGAAGGACCCTTTATCTCTAATCTGTTTCAGAGGATGAAGGGTTTACAGGCAGAGCTGTTTCATTACAGTAAGAAGAGATATGTCATGGTGACACTGCTGTGCTCTGTCAATTCTGTGTCAGTTTCCCTATTCTGAGAGTGAGCGATAGAGAGAGAATAAACGATGTGGATAAGATTGTTACTGTGACACTTGGGACATGTCACCACTTCACAAAATTACATCCGCTGTCTGCATTCATTATCTTTATTCCTCAGTTTTATTTATCAAATGATTGGAGATGGACTTATCCATCCAGAGCTTCAATTTTCAATCATTATAAAGAGAAATTTTAAACTGACCAAAGACCTGTTAGTTCCTGATTTGCTCTGCTGAGCTGTGTAATTACAGAGGGTGAGTAAGAGTCGTACCGGCTAAGCTGCGATAGGTCGATTCGCCATCTTCTGATTCACTCTCTTGGCTGTTCTGTTTCAAAGCGGCCATGCGTCGTTCACTCATTTTCCTCTGTGACAGCAAAAATACTCAAGTCTGACATTTTGCATACATAACACCCAAACAAGAACTACTTAGATTTTGTATGGCAACTTTTGAGCTTCAAGAAAACAAAATAATTACAAGGTATGAGAATAAAAGGTTTACAAAATACTAGGTAAGGTACCTACTCAAATGCAACATTAAATGGTATTTTAAACCCATTTTACTTAAACAATATAACATTTTCAAGTGAAACAGGATTTTTAACAAAAAAGAATGCCAGGTGGGACTTTTTATCGAGAGGATGGGCTGAAAAGTAAGAGGCCTTAGCTGAAAAGGAAATGTGTTTCAGGGCATATTTGCCTTTGCCATCAAGGTTACCCTTACCAAGTTTATTTTATTAAGTATACTTAAGTAAAGTTCGAGTAACATGACAAGTGACGAGTAACATGGCAAGATATGAGACTTATAATACGTTATAACTATGAGGAGGTAATCATACTCTTAAAAGCTATAACCACAAATAAGTAAAAATTATAATACATTAAAACTGTTCTTATGAATACTCATGAGATGACATAACATATTATAAAGTTTTTTATAATGCATTATGCATTCATTACCTTAAAGGAACCGTATGTAAGAAATTTATGTCAGTTAATTATAAAATGGCCCTAACATGTCACTAGACATTAAGAAATCATGTTCATTTCAAATACTTATATCACTGACAACAGTGGTCCGGCCAGGATATTGTCATTTAAAAGTGAGAGTTGCAGCCCTCAACTGATGTTATTGTTGTCATTTTGTGTTTTGGTCTGAGGCTCCACCCTCCAGCGATCTACCAATCACGAAATCAGTAGAGTTTCGTGAGACGGGTTGCCATCTCTGTTAGAGCTGCAGCTAGCTATACGAACGTGTCGGATAAAACATGACGTAAACGTTACGAAACCTAAAAGACTTCGTTATGAATCCGAAATACGTCGTGACAAAGTCGGAAATAAAACAAGGATTTGTATATGCTTTTGAAAGATGGAGACGGCTGAAAACGGAGAAGAATTTGAAGATAGACGCCATCGTTGGTAATTTTCTCCTGGACAGGTAACGTTAACGTTAAGATTCATCTATGTTTGGCTAACTTTGCTTCCGTACACAGTGGATTTCCCACGATCGGCCGTGCTAAATGCGTTCATAAAAAGCTTTATATCGCACCACTAGCAGGGTATGAAAACAACCTATGTTCCGACTGAAATGTGGTATTACAGTACATCTTTACGAAATATTTGGCTAATCGTCATCTGTAAATTTTTGCGATAGATAATTACTAAGCAAAACATCTCTTGTGAAGCATAAACATAATTAACAGAAGAAAAACAAATTACTGTGTAGGACTCGTCACTTGCCATTGGAAGCTCCTTGTTGCAGCCTACTCCTGCAGCTTAGCTGGCAACCTCGAGTCAGGGGGGAGCAGGAGGGGAAACACCGTTCTACAGTATTTTGAAAGTGATTGCAGTACCAGTTTTGGCCACAATCCTACATACGGTTCCTTTAAGAATACCCTTATAATGTATTATAAATACGGGCTTCATAGAAAGTGTTGCCAAAATTAGATTTAGTGGACAAGTGTATTAACACTCATTCATCTCAGTGTACTAAAGTGCGACAACAAAAATAAATAAATAAATAAAACAAACAAACAAACAAACACACACACACACACACACACACACACACACACACACACACACACCTTGGAAATTCTCTCCTTGCTCCACTGTCCAACTCCTTTACTGACACTGACAACACAATCCACAGCTCTGTTCAAAGCTTGTTGAACCTCATCTAGCCCCGGAACCATGATAATGTTGGGGATGGCTAAACACACTCCCACCCTAAAGATAGGCTGCTGCCCACTTCCCTTCTGCCGACTTGAGGAGTCTGCTTCTGCTGAAAGGTAGCCACAAGTGAATAGTGAGTTATAGTTTATTATATGAAGCTTAATGCTTGGAAAATGTAAATAAATAAATGTGCGGTCACATTTACTTTTGCTCAGCAAAATTAATAATTTCAATAAAAATCCACAAGAGAGGAGTTTGTAATCAACAACGGGAGTTTGTAGTCACACTAATTAACAAGAAACTTCTTTATGACCACTGCTACTGTAATTGATAATAGTCATTAGGCATTTTTTGCCTGCAAAATTCCAATAAAATGTGAACACAAGATAAGAAAAACACTCTAAAATGTTTTTACCAGTTTCAACTTAAATATGTAAGTTCAGCAGCTGCCTTAAAAATTTAAGTTAAATCAACTTAAAACTACTATTAATTTCAACTCACAACAATAAAATTAGTTAAAATGACTTGTACTTTTAAGTTGCTTTAACTTATGAGTTAAAATTACTCATACTTTAAAGTTGATTTAACTTAAAATTTTAATGCAGCTGCTAAACTTAAGTTTTTAAGTTGAAACTGGTGAAAACTTTTTACAGTGAACCTTCTGACTTTTAAATCAACCATAATTAAATGTACTAAATTATTATTAGTAAAACCACTGAAGGAAGTGACTTCACAAACCCAGGAAATGCATCAGTGATGATGCATGGATGCGCTTGCGTAGAGTCTCCAGCATGTTACGGGTGAGGCGCAGTAATGCATCCACGTTCCGATGGTTAAAATGAGAAAGCAGCTCCTTCGCCTCCTCCTCCATGACCTTCATCAGATCCTTCTTTTTCTTCTTTCTCATCAGTGGAGAAGAGGGGCCGACACTAGGGGCCATGGTGCTACGTGACAAGAGACGGCCCTCAGATTTACATTCCTCCTCTCCTTTGGATGTAAAAAAAAGGGAAAAAAACAGAAATCAGAAAAAAATTACTTAAAGAACTTGGAATATAAGAAGCCAGTATGCATTAATAAGGCCCTGAACATTCTTTGGTTTTCCAGCATTTTGTGCATATTTTAACTTTTTTCAACAGCGATGGTTTTGAGATTTTGAGATCCTTTTTACACTGAGGACCACTGAGGGTCATACAAAGTCATTCAAAGAGATGCAAACATTTACTAAGGCTAAAGGATGATTAATTATAATGTATTCATTTATTTATCTTTAAATTTACATTTAGGCATTTGGCAGAATGCTTTTATCCAAGGCTAATCGCATTTTATTCCAAAATAAATGAATAATAATAATAAATACAAACATTTCTGGAGCCAACTGCATGGATGATGGACAGCAGCTCTTACCATCACTGTCCATCTGTTCCACTTTGCTCTCTGTCCTGCTCTCATCCCGGTTTCTCTCTTCTTCCTCCTTTTGCTCAAAGTCCAGTAACATATTAATCAGCTCATTGGCTGCCTCCTCCACCAATGAGCTTTTGGTATGCAGCATCTGGGCTCCTTTGATGCAAAGCTCCTAATATGGTAAATAAATTGAGTAAACATGATCAGAATGATTATTTCTTCATTCTGAAAACTTTGCTGGTGTAGTCACAACAACAAACTGGGGTTTAAAAAGAAGTAATGGCAAATGGCATACATAATAGCAAAAGTGTCCCGTCTGACTAAATAAAAAGCTGTACCCGTTTGACATCGGCACTCATGAAACTAAAAGATTGAAAATGAAGTAGAACAGTTTTTGCTGTCATACTGAAATTGGAATTGAGAGCCCAACTTCAACACACCAATTTAGCAAACTTTTATCCAATTTGTTTGAATTTGTACAAATATCGAATTTTCATACAATCTGCTTATGCTCCACTGACAGTTAGTTTTAAGGGTGGATCTACATGCTATTTTTTATTCTAAAAATGATAACATTTTCCATGTATGTGTGTACCTTGGTGGTCTGAACAAACTCCTCGCAAGTGCATGGCTCATCTTCAGGCAACGCACACAGCGTAGTTGTGCTCATTTCCTGCAGAACTGCATCAATTCTAAACTCCACCAGATCATTCACTCTTTGTAGCAGAAGTTCAAGGTCCTCTATGAAACCAGGAGAAAGAACGCTTTCATTTCAAATATCTAATCATACAGGGCACATTTACAAACATCATGTACACAACAAGGCCGGAAGTATGTGGACATCCCTTTGTCCACACTAATGCTTCTGAATGCTTCTGAATGGCAGTAAATCCTAGCAGGCATGTTCCCACAAAAAGTGGAAGCTGTTTTAATGACATTGTGAAAACCATCATACTAACAAGTATATATTTGGGTGTCCACATTTTGTACTTATGGCCATGTAGCTGTAAAGTGGAGTCTCTCACCAAGTGCAGTACTGATTCGATTAAGGTATTTCTCTATGTTTAGAGAGGTCCAGCTGAGGGAGGTCAGACCGGGCAGGATGGCCTCATCTACTTTAGCCACATGTGGCATGAGCAGTTGTTCAAAGGCTGGCTGGATCTTAGACCTCACC
This sequence comes from Garra rufa, assembly GCF_049309525.1. Lineage (NCBI taxonomy): Eukaryota > Metazoa > Chordata > Actinopteri > Cypriniformes > Cyprinidae > Garra > Garra rufa. The sequence continues at coordinate 34,288,752 of NC_133369.1, forward strand.
CTGGAGTTCTCTCTCACCATCAGCTGAGGCAAGAAACAAATAAAACAAAAAAATAGCACACAAGAAAAGAAAATGATCTTGTTAGTAAAGCTACAATTCACAGTATGTACATTGACCTGATTGGTTTACTTGAACGGTTTAAAAACAAAAAAATAAAAATCAGAATGCGAAAAAAATTATACACAGCATTAATATAAATAGTATCACACAAAGATTAAACTAAAACAAAAGACAAAACATAAAAATAAAATAAAAAATACTTTAAAATATAATTAAAAAGAAACCAATGTTTATTTGTGAATAAAACCTAAATTAAATGAAATAAGTAAATTAAATGTAACAGATTGTGTCTCTTCAGAATACTTGCATTGAATAGCTTTGTTCGTATAAATTACTTTTATGATGTCTTTATTAACATCTGAAAAATTCAAGAGATTGACAAAAATTATGAAAAATTTTAAAAATATCTTAATTTGTGTTATGAAGAGGAACAAAAGCTTACAGGTTTGGAACGACATGAGTAAATGGTGAAAAAAAATTGGGGGTAAAATATCTAGTTTAGTCATGAAACTACATGGCGCAGGCTGATATAGGTTCTTAAAGCAATCTGCAAACAATGACATCCACCAGCATGGCACAAGTTGACTGACCTCTGTTGATTCTGCAGCCAATGAGCTTGCTTCTTAACCTTTAAATAATCTGCTACAGGTATTTTAATTTATGTCACATATAGAGCAGCAGCATATTTGTGGAGTTACTGACTAGCAAATCTCTCTACTCGCTCTACAGCAGCAATAACCAACTGCATATCTATTCCAGTAACAGTAGTAACAGTCATGTGTGGCTTAGTTGCCTATGCTGTGGCTTTATTGGTGCTTTAACAATTTATTGGGGACATTAATTCTTTTTGAATTAATCCAGAATGATTTCTTTACTAGTTCATAGCAAAAAAAAAAAAAAAAAAAAAGGCTACAAGTAGATATACCTGGAGTTTATTGTAGTTCTTTTTTAAAACATCTTTTTTCTGCTGCAAGATGGCTGCAAAGGGTGGAATCTCCAGTCCCATTCCTAGAATGCAGTCTGTTTCTCGAATCTGGGTCAGGATCTGGGGGTCAAAGTTCACGTACAGCTCCCCAGTTTCTGGACTCTTGATTAGCAAAGAAGCTTGCAGGCCCACTTTAACTGCTTCAGTCTGCAGACAAATAGATGAATATGATTGCTTGCTTTGTTAAAACAAAGATAAAATTGCATTTAATTAAATTAATTATTTTATGTCTTTAAAGGATTAGTTCACTTTTAGAACAAAAATTTACAGATAATGTACTCACCCCCTTGTCATTCAAGATGTTACTGTAATGTCTTTCTTTCTTCAGTCGTAAAGAAATTATATTTTTTGAGGAAAACATTTCAGGATTTCTGTCCATATAATGGACTTCTATATGGTGCCCCCGAGTTTGAACTTCCAAAATGCATTTTAAATGCAGCTTCAAAGAGCTCTACATGATCCCAGTCGAGAAAGAATGGTCTTATATAGCGAAACAATTGGTTATTTTCTAAAAAGATTTACAATTTATATAAAGTATATAATAAGTATATAATATAAGTATTATAATATATATAAGTATTATAATGCTTTTGCTAGATAAGACCCTTCATTCCTTGGCTGTGATTGTTTAGAGCCATTTGAAGCTGCATTTTGGAAGTTTAAACTCGGGGGCACCATAGAATTTCATTATATGGAGAGAAATCCTGAAATGTTTTCCTCAAAAAAACACAATTTCCTTAAGACATGAACATCTTGGATGACCAGGGGGGTGAGTACATTATCTGTAAAAAAACAAATTCTGAAAGTGAACTACTCCTTTAAAGATGACCCATAACAAATGTCTATAATCTAAAAAGAGAGGAAATTAAATAAATGAACAAAAATGCAAAGTAGTCAACAGTATCTTATTTTGACAACTGACCTGTGCCGTCCAGCTCTGATGATAAAGCACCTCAAACTCCAACAGCACCTTGGCCACCCGGTTGTAATTTCGAATGATGGGTTTAGCATCTGGGGTGCTAAGTAGCCCAGGCATCTGCTGGAAGAGATCTATGGGCTCCTGGATGCAGCTGTACAGCTGCCGAGCCCACAGGATCTTCCCTGCGATCGGAGGGAGGTCTGGAGCAATGGGGGGGTCTGTCTTCTGCTTGGTGTAAATTCGAGAGATCATCTCAATGTCCCTTCCAAAGTTTTGCAGAATTTTCTGGTACTTCTCACTGATGCCCAAGTCTGGGATGCCAAGCCTGGTAAATATAAACATGATGGGAGGGATTTTTTAATTAAACAAATACAAAAACAGAAACAATACAATTCTATATTCACTGTTAAGGTGCCCCTATTGTGGATTTTTGAAAATTACCTTTCATGCAGTGTATAACACAGCTCTAAGTGAATGAAAACATTTTAGCTGTTTAAAGTTGACGTCAACATGAAACATTAGTATATTGCCTGCCCAACGTTTTGCGTGTGAAGACCCGGGAAAACGATATGTTTTTTTTTTCTCTAATACACATTGGCCACAATTAATCATACCCTTTTATTCAATGCTTTTTGCAAACTCTTTTTGCCAAGATAACAGCTCTGAGTCTTCACCTATAATGCCTGATAAGTAGAGAACATCTGACAAGAAATCAGAGAACATTCCTTCATACAGAATCTCTCCAGACCTTTCAGATTTCCAAGTCCATGTTGGTGCTTCTGCTCTTCAGTTCACCCCACTCATTTTCTATAGGGTTCAGGTCAGGAAACTAGGTTGGCCATGGGAGTAGCTTGGTTTTGTTCTCAGTGATCCATTTTTGTGTTGATTTTGATGTTTGTAGATCATTGTTCATTGTCCTATTATAAGATTTTTAATTTTTTATCTGTTGGTATTTGTTATTATTATATTAGAATCCATGATGCCATCTATCTGAACAAAATATCCAGGATCTCTGGCAGAAAAATAGGCCCACAACATTAAAGATACTGCAGTATATTTCATTGTACACATGGGGTACTTTTTTATCCCTGTGTGCACCATATCAATCTTGAGTGTTTGCTGCTAAAAAGCTCATTTTTTAGTTTCATCTGATCATAGAACCCAGTCCCGTTTGAAGTTCCAGTAGTGTGTAGCAAATGAATATGACATTTCAGAATGAAAGATCAAATAGATAAACAATGTAGACTAATTTTCACAGCTTTCTTTAATCACACTTACCAAGGGTATGAATAATTTTGAGCACAACTGTATATATATATATACATAGATAGATAGATAGATAGATAGATAGATAGATAGATAGATAGATAGATAGATAGATAGATAGATAGATAGATAGATAGATAGATAGATAGATAGATAGATAACTTTCAAACCTTTCAAATTTCTTGAGCACATATAAAGCCCGTTCAGTACTTTGAATTCTGTCAAAGGTGTTGTCCATGAAAGTTTTCAGTTGGTTCTAGGAAGAAATATTTAAAGTATAAACAATCATATATATAAAATAAAAAATACAAAACTGAAAACATACTTACATGAAGTTCACTAGTTTGTTTGCAAAATTCATCATAGTCCTGATCAAAGTCTGTCCTTCTTTGGTCTAGGAAACTGTACTGTTTTTTCTTCATGGTCAACACAATGGCCTGGATATACAGAGGACAATGTAGTTGCTAGTAAAAAAGAAACTCACCAGACATGTTGTTTAATTAATAAAATATAAATGAATAAATAAAATCTAACACAGTTCCCTTTCGAAGGGAACTCTCACTGCGTCCTCTAGAGGGCGCTTTGGGGAACGCTGCAGCGTGACTCATGTCTGAAGAATACAAAAACTACATGAAATGGCCGGCGACATCGTATGACGTCACCGCGGTGCGCACGTCGCTGCCGCTGCGTCACTACCGGGCGACCATAACATAAAAGAGGCGCCCGTGCAACGCAATACATCTTCGCTGTCTTCAGCTATCTCTTTGTCTAGGAGTGCATCTATTCTCTCATTGGAGACCTGCGTGTGACGTGTGTGGTAATTTTATACCCACACTTTCACACTACCTGAACTATGAGGGGATAAGGCAAGCAATATTAGCTCTTGAGAGAGTAGAATGCAATCGGTGCATTCATTGCTTGGTTTTATGAGAGGCACGCTCTCATACCCACTTGCACGACTCTCAGCTATGTGAGTGTGGTAAATTTCAGCACGTTCAGCTCCCGAGGGAACTAATGGGCTTATGGCGAAAACGCATTTGCAAAGGAGTGAGGTGAGTTTCTCTGTTCCTCATTTTGCATGAGTGTGTTTGCCTCTCGTGGCATTTAACAAACGCATTCGCGGCGTTGTCAGTGGCTCCTTGCTTGCCTTATTCCTGAGGGAATTTGGCGCCTGGGCGGAGTTATGTTTAGCTACCGCGGGAGCCGAATATGTGCTGCGCGTCGCGATTGTGGAGTTAATTTACCGCCAAAAAAAAACAGAACAGAACAGTCTTACTAACTGCAGCTGTCTGAGGCTAGCTGTGTGTTAATGCTTCCCCCTTTAGGGTATTGGAGGCTTTCGGTCAGTTTTTTACCTTGGTTGGTCCTTCCTACACACAGATACCTGAGGATGTCTGTGTGTTGGTTTTCTGAATGCTCCCCTTTGGGGGCTGTTTTCAAAAGGACTAACCAGAGGTCTTTCACTGATCTGTTAGTTTTCCAGGCTCTTTGGCCTTTCTGGATTTATGTGGCTATGGACTAGGTAGATCACTGCCTTTAAGTCCGTCATTCCATGAAGGCCCAGGCCAGATTTTAACTCCTTAAACAGGGTTTGTTTAAGTTAGAGTTAAATGCAGGTCACTTTGGGTGAGTACGATCCATTTTTCTTTTTAACAAAAGAAAAAGGAACTTCATACTGTCTCAGGCCTGTGTGTTGTGTGTTCCTAAGTTTCTTTCTTAGGATTGCCCTTGGCATGTTTAACGCTGTCCTTTGCAGGCCTGTTCTGAGAATCCCTCTAACCTGCTCCGGGGAATTTATGTCCCGTTGAGGCAGGAACATAAATCCACCTGGTCGGGGGTCTTACGAAGGCAAGGTCGGTTCGACCGAGGTAGTACTCCCCTTTCCGCGGAAAGGGTTTATTCAGAGTACCGTTTCTCGCTAACAGAGCCAGGTTTTCCTCCCAGTTCATCTGGGTTTAGGGCCTTCCTTCTTGTCCAGGCTGATTCTCACTCTTCAGGCCTCACGCACGAGCTGGGCTCTCCCCTTTCCGAGGAAAGGGTCCCCAATGAGCGCCCCCCTCGCCAGGATGGGCGTTCCTCCCTGGCCTTCAGGGTTAGGAGTTTGTCCTCATGACTTACAAGATGTTATTCTGGATCTGTTTTGTGTGTTGTGTTTATTCCTTAGGAAGGAATATTTATAATTCAACGAAGCACCCCTCCCTCCGGTCGTATGGTGGTGTTTGTCTTCCAACACTTCGATCCAGAAGGGACAGCCTACAGAACAGGTTTCCCCCCTTTCAGTGGTTAAACGTGGGAGTTTTTCCCTTCACCTAGGTAAGCGTCTTAAAAATACATTTTAGGATTGCCCTAGCATGTTTAACTCTGTTGCAGATAGCCTGTGTACGAGAATCCCCTTCGTGTCCTCTCCTAAGTGAACTACAGGATTCCGTTGGACCCTGTTTAGGTAACCCAGAGGAAACTTCCTCTTTTAGCATCTGGTTTCCATGGAGACAGAGCTTCTCTAACCTGTTGAGATAGGAGTTCACTTGAATAGGAGTGCTGGCAGGCCACCCCCTTTTTTACAATACGCCTGAGGGCGGGGGAAGTGCTCGCTGCAGACTCGAGCAACTAAAGGATGCTCCCTTTTCTGCGGAAAAAGGTTTAACTGAGCACCACCTGGTGACCACTTTCCAATTTTGGGTTATGATTCCAGTTTAATTATGTGAACGCTCCCCTTTCTGCGGAAAGGGTTTTACTAAAAACTGAGCGTCACTCTGTGACTCATCTCAAGCCACCTCATTCTAGCCTGAGGGCCGGGGTAATGCTTGATGTAGAATCTACACCCAGGTTGACGGATGCCTCCCTCTCTGTGGAAGGGCTTGAGCATCTTTCGGTGTTAAAACACCTCAGAAAGCTGGCACCTTAGGGTCGATTCTCGCTCCTCCGGCCTCATTTCACTTCCCTTTCCGAGGAAAGGTTTTACGAAGTGTTAAACCATAGGATGGTTTTTCCCCCTGACCTCAGGGTTAGGAAGCTGTCCTGATATTTAATTCCAGAGCTATCCAGAATTCTTTAAGGCAAACCAAACAGTGCTCCCCTTTCTGAGGAAAGGGTCTCTTAGAGCTTAAGAACTCACGTTCCTCCCTGTGCGCAGGGTTGTTGGAACTGACCTTATAGCTCCCCTAAGTTTAGGGTTTCCTTCAGAGCACCATCCCAGGACGGAAAGTCTTCCTCCCTTCTTAGGGTGGGAGTCTACCCCGGGTAGACTATTGAGAGTTACTGACCTTCTACAAGGACGTTGGCGTGCCCCCTTTCTCAAGGGTTCACTAAATAAGAGCACCACTCCTTGGTGGCCAAGTTTTTCCTCCCTGTGCTTCAGGGTTAGGAGCTTGACCTTCATACTTCAGGTTTTTACTCTCCAGCCTTGTATTCTGGATGTATGCTCCCCTCTATGAAGGGTAACAGTGAGAGCATTCGCTCCTGTTGGGTTACGCAGCTCCCCTTCCTTGGAAGGGTCCTCTATGAGCGCCAACCCACCTTTGTGAGATTGCCGGACCTTTATACAGATCGTGTGGACCGGGCTGTGCATGCTCCCCCTTCTCATTAAGGGTTCCCTGAGAGCAGTGCCCCCTTCTGGAGAGCGATCCTCTCTGTGGATCAGGGTTAGGAATTTGTCCTCTACTATCGTCCACTATTACAGGATGGTCTCAGCTCCATGTTTATCTCTGTTAACAGATAGCTTGCGAGCTTCTGTCCAGAGTAGGGTGCAGCATGGCAATCCCCTCATCGTGAGGGTTATCCCCTTCTTCCGTCTCTTTAGACCGCATGGAGCTGGTAGTGAAACCCCCTGGGAAAACACTCTCCTTAAATCCGATTATTTCGGTAGGTGTCCCACACTACGCCTGGGCATCTCTCATAAAATCCACAAGAGTGGTAAGTGCACATACACCTGGGGCACTTCTATAAAATCCACATGTGTAGTAAGTTCCCACCAAGTCTTGGGTTCTTCCTTAAACCCTTTATGGTATGGGTCACACGTCTCACCTCATTCCCATTTATTGGAGTTGGCCTACAACCCCGGTCCCCTGGGTTCAACTCTCTAGATATCACTGTTGATGTCTACCGACCATCCACTATCAGGGCGTACCACTACTAGTGGCCCTTTAAAAAAAATAAAAAAAAATAAAAAAAAGATGGTCTCAGCTCCATGTTATTTCTGTTGACAGATAGCTTGCGAGCTTCTGTCTGGAGTAGGGTGCAATGGTATCCCTTCATCGTGAGGGTTTTCCCTTTCTTCCGTCTCTTTAGACGGCATGGAGCTGGTAGTGAAACCCCCTGGGAAAACACTCTCCTTAAAATCCGATCATTTCGGTAAGTGTTCCACACTATGCCTGGACATCTTTCTTAAAATCCACAAGAGTGGTAAGTGCACATTCACCTGGGGCACTTCTATAAAATCCACGTATGTGGTAAGTTCCCACCAAGTCTTGGGTTCTTCCTTAAAACCCTTTATGGTATGGGTCACGCGTCTCACCTCGTTCCCATTTATTGGAGTTGGCCTAAAACCCCGGTCCCCTGGGTTCAACTCTTTAGATATCACTGTTGATTTCTACCGACCATCCACTATCAGGGCGTGCCACTACTAGTGGCCCTTTGAACGGACCCAGGACAGGTTTGCTGCCCTCACATGGGAGCCAGTTCCTGAGGGAACTAGGCCCTATGTTGCAGTAGTTCCTTGTTCTGACAAGACTAAGTTTCCATTGAAACTTAGCCGTTTCCTTCAGAAGGAATTACTCTAATTCCAAGCCTAGAGCTGTGCCCTGGGTTCTAACCCAGTCCAGGTAAGTGGGTAACAGTTCAGGCCTCTGGCCGTGGGGGATAACGTTTTGACAGCCGTCACCACATCCTAGTAGGGGCAATTCCTCTCAGAATTGTTGCTTAGTGCTCGCTGGCATAGCATGCACTCCCCTCAACATGGCAGCGTGGGTATATCCGTTCCCCAAAGCGCCCTCTAGAGGACGCAGTGAGAGTTCCCTTCGAAAGGGAACGTCTCAAGGTTACGTATGTAACCTCAGTTCCCTGAGAATAGGGAACGAGACACTGCGTCCTCTAGACTTTTTCGCCATGCTTTGGACGATAGCTTCAGACATTGAAGATGTATTGCGTTGCACGGGCGCCTCTTTTATGTTATGGTCGCCCGGTAGTGACGCAGCGGCAGCGATGTGCGCGCCGCGGTGACGTCATACACTGTCGCCGGCCATTTCATGTAGTTTTTCTATGTATTCTTCAGACACGAGTCACGCTGCAGCGTTCCCCAAAGCGCCCTCTAGAGGACGCAGTGAGAGTTGCCTTCGAAAGGGAACTGAGGTTACATACGTAACCTTGAGACGTTTTTTAACACTCTTTTGATTTATATGACAAAAAATTTGAAATAGTTCACCTAAAAATTACATTATTTTATTGTCATTGCTTATTAAACCTCATGTCGTACAAGATTGTTTGTTAATTGCTATATAAAAAATTACATTATTTTATTCTGTCATTGTTTTTTCAACCTCATGTCATTCAAGACTGTTGGCTAATTGCTATATGGATCCCAAAACAAAATGTTTAAAAATGTTCAAGCTGTTTATTTTAATATAACAAGTAGTCCATAGAACTTGTGTGCTATATTCTGAGTCTTCTAAAGCCACATGTTCCTCAAAAGTATTAAAGTTTACAGGATTGGTATGACATGAGTATGACATGAGAGTAGGTAAATTATGGTAGAATATTATTTTTTGAGTGAGGTATTCCTGTAATGGCTTTTGATAAAACAACCATGAACAGATCTTGAACCAGAAGCATTCCCAGTTGGAAAGATAAATATTCAGTTGTTTGTTACAACAGCACTGAGCTGTGTGTACCAGAACACCTTAAATGCCCAGAGGAGCAGTTTGTTGTAAAATATTCAGTGACTCCTACAGACTGTCACTTTCACAAAGAACAGGAGTTAGCGATAGATCTTTATCAGCTTTTGTTCAATTATTCAGTATTCCTGGAGCATGGAGTCCTCTGGGTCTGAACTTTGTTTCCATGGACACAAAAATGAGAGTGAATAAATAAATTTGTGACTGGAATAAAGAGATGCAATGAATGTTAATGGACTCACAGTACAACAATACTAGGTTAAAGCTACAGGTAACATTTGACCTTTCATGAAAATCCAGCACCAGCCTGCCAACTTACATCATGGCCTTTGTGATTTTAAAAATCAAAATAATACTGATGTCAGATCAGCGTGAAAGGGCAATTTCTACTTATAAGTAAAAGATATTGCTCTAGCTTCCATGCTGGTTAACGCTTCATGATGAGACATGCACAATGTTAAAAAACTGATTATTCCTTTATAGTTACCTCCCATTTCCCCAGCATATCTGCAGTCTGTCCACGGTAGGCAGCAGAGAGAACAAATACCACATACTCCATGTTAAGAATGCTAACTATAGCCAGAAAATTGTTATATATTGAGTCAAACCTGAACCATAATTGTCCTTTTTTTGCATACAGGTAAAGTAGGACAATATTAATGTAAATTATATTACATTCATATAACTTAATACTTATCATCAGTATGTGTATATTCTTTCAGTACTGGACATCAGGATTAAAGGGATGGTCCATCCAAAAATGAATTGTTTGGCATTGTTTATTTACATTTATGTAATTCCAAATTGGTATAACAAAAATATTTTAAAGAATGTTGGCAACTAAACATTTTCGGTTGCCATTGACCATGAGAGAAAAAAAAAAACACACAGTAAAAGTCAATGGTGTCTTGTCATCAACATTCTTCAAAATATCTTCTTTTGAGTTCAGTAGAAGAAAGTAATGGATACATCTTTGGAACAACAAAAGGGTCAATAAATAATGACAGAATGTTAATTTTTGGGTGGACACGCCACACTTTTAGCCACTAATATTTTAGGCTATATCTAAAATATTATAGAATGACATGTAGATCTACAGAAGGTGAATTATCCAAAAGTGTCCCACTTTAACCATATTCACCCTGAGACTTACACATTACTATTATGAAGAGTACATTACAATGATCTTAATAAATTCTAATTATACCCTCAGCTGTGTATAATATGGTTCTTGTGAATATCTTACAATGACTGCAGACTGATGTGTTTGACAACCTTTCATTAAATCTTAGCTTATACAATTCTTTTAGTTCACTAACACATGCCTCATCCAAATTAAACATTTATGTGCCGCTAAAGAAGGCAACCTTTCTTTACTTCAGTAATTACACAGAATTATCTTCTGGGTATGTTCTTTTGTCTTCTGTACAAATCTAAAAATAGACCACCTTGATTACTACGTCATGGCCAAGATACCTGAAATCGGGTTGCCATGGTTTCCAGTCCCTCAATTTTGGAGTCCTGCAGGGCATTATAGGTGGTAATGGTGCTAAACATGTTTAGAATTTTGTTCAGCCGTCGCTGAAACGTGTCAAACTTGCCAAAGATGTACATCTCGCTAAAGTCAAACTGGCGCTCTGAGGGATTCTCCTCCAGCTTCTGCTTGGTTTTTTGGAAATATTTCTGGTATTCCTAAAATATTGAACACAAAGATTTGTTTACTCATCAGGAAGACACTTTTTCCCTTAAGCAACAGTTAATATATTTATTGTATCAACATATATATCAACTACTATCCCGCCTCTTATTATTAACTACATCTTTGTGTTAAACTTTGAGTTCATTTCTGGTAATCTTGCAGATAAAGTTACATTTTCATACAATTGAAGTTGAACTTAATAAAGTCACACTAGTCTCATGCAAGCACATATAATATTTACAGTTGAGGTCAAAAGTCTACATCCCCCTTTCAGAATCATTAAAAATGAATTATTTTAACAAAATAAGAGGGATCATACAAAATGCATGTCATTGTTTATTTAGTAAGATGTTTACAAGAGGAAATAATAGTTTAATAAGAATTTATCAAAATAACCTGGTTCAAAAGTTTACATGCCCTTGATTCGTAATTTGTGTTATTGCTGTGTTGTTACATGAATAAACTACAGCTATGTTTTTTTTTTTTTTTTGTTTGTTTAGTGATAGTTGTTCATGAGTTTGTTAGTGATAGTTGGTGATAGCAGGTGCAACTTTTTGAATTTAAAGATCAGGGTAAATGTAACTTATTTTGTCTTCTGGGAAACATGCAACTATCTTCTATATCCTTTGAAGGGTAGTGCTAAATGAAAAAAATATGATATTTAAGCAAAATAAGAAAAATGTACACATCTTCATTCTGTTCATAAGTTTTCCCTCTCCGGCTCTTAAAGGAGAACTCCGGTGTGATTTTGACCTAAAGTGTATTGAATCATGATACCGAGTGTGAACGTACCTTGCATATCTCATCTCGGTTTATGTCCAGCTGTCCGAAATCTGGGGTCAGTTAGCTGATGCTCACAACAGGTTGTCAATGAGAGTCAACAGGGCATCGGAATAGCCATGTAAATAAATCACTGTTTTACGCCATTTACGAGGCACAAAGTAGCTCCACACTTCATTGGTAGACTTCCAAGGGCCCTGACATTTAAAACGAGACATTGAGAACTCAGAAAAAGCACCGGTAGTTTATTTACAAGAAGATTTATACAGACAGTACCTGGAAGATAAAATCCGGTCGCCGCCATCTTGAACTTAGTCACGATAAGTCGAGTGTCGAGCACCAAGGAATTTATCAGGTTATCAACTTATCAGGTTGTAGTTTCCTTCGTGCTCGACACTCGACTTATCATGACTAAATTTAAGATGGCGGCGACCGGTCTGTTCCTGGTGGAAAATGTCTGTATAAATCTACTTGTAAATAAACTACCGGTGCTTTTTCTGAGTTCTCAATGTCTCGTTTTAAATGTCAGGGCCCTTGGAAGTCTACCAATGAAGTGTGGAGCTACTTTGTGCCTCGTAAATGGCGTAAAACAGTGATTTATTTACATGGCTATTCCGATGCCCTGTTGACTCTCATTGACAACCTGTTGTGAGCATCGGCTAACTGACCCCAGATTTCGGACAGCTGGACACAAACCGAGATGAGATATGCAAGGTACGTTCACACTCGGTATCATGATTCAATACACTTTAAGTCAAAATCACACCGGAGTTCTCTTTTAATGCATGTTTTTTACTTCTGGAGCATCAGTGAGAGTTTGAGACTTCTGTAATAGTGAACAACTATCACAAAAAAAAAAAAAACACACAAAACAAAAAACGGCTGTGGATCATTCAGGTAAGAACACAGTATTAAGAATCAAGAGGATGTTAACTTTTGAACCGGGTCATTTTTATATATTCAGCTATTATTTTCTCTTGTGAACTATATGTAAACATCTTTTATGAGAAATATCTTATTCAGTTCAGTACTAAATAAAAAATAACATGCCTACAAAGGATGAACATCAGAGCCTTAACGCTTAGCACAATCTGTGTCCTAGCAAAATGGGATAGACAGATGTAGAAGAAGGAAGCCGTGGATGAAGGTTAAGTGTTGTGTTCAAAGACAGTGTTCAGTAGGCATGCTCACAGACAGTGTTGCCAGATTAGGTGGGTTCCCATCCAATTGGCCGGTTTTGAATTTGATTGTGCAGGAACAAAAATTGTTTGGGCAGGTGGACAAAATTTGAGCTGGTTTGGGGTCAGTTTGCCGGTTTTCAAACATCTAAACTGTAAAGGCTAATTGGTTAAAAAACAAATCCAAGTGTGCACGTACAGCATCCAATCAGTTACCATTATGTTTCTAAACACACACGCCCTCTGCAGAGTGAGCTGATGCTGATGTTCATGTTGTATGCCGCACTTTTAGCCAATCACAAGGGATTTGCAGACAGACATGATGTTTCACGAGTGACTGGTTTTTAGTGTGATAAAGGATACGATTTTGAATGCATAACTTTATATTCAAGTGATTACAATAACAGAGTGGCCTAAATATAAGTTACATGATAAAGAGAGGGAGAATGACTCAACTCTCAAAACATGAATTACACCTGTGGAGGGAGATGAAATGATGGCTCTATCATTTTAACACTGCAGTAATATCACAGCTGAATAATTTAATCAAAATCTAAACTTAATATGGGACTATATGATCCTGTCCTGCATCAGAAAGCTTATTAGTTTTGGCTGTGCAAAGTATTGTTTCACAATTTACTTCACAAAAGATGGGCTGTAGTTCTGTCTGAAGTTAAAGTGCAACACAAAGGCAGGCGTATTGTTATAAATTTTTTGTTATTGGAATATCATACAGTATCAATGAACAACACAGTTTTGACTGTCATGGTGTGTGTGTACGAATGAGTGTGAAATACCTGCTAATTACGTTGCTTCCAATCATTTATACTGGGCACTTTTTCCATTTGTATTTGGCTTATTCTGGCTTATTTCTTGATTGTCGTTTTGACATAGGCCAGTGTCTACCTGGACATTTAAATCCAGTAATTCCCTTTAATGTATTTGCCATGATTTGATCTGTTTTCTTGGGGAATTTATTTTTTTTATTATTATACTGTCATCTTTACTTGTAAAAAAAAATGGCCTATATCAACCTTAATTGACATGACAAATTCGATTACATTATTTTGACAGTTAAAATTTTGGGTGTTTTTTGTTGGATTGGGCGGGTTTTGCTGAGCTTTAGGTCTGGAAATCATGCACCTGATCTGGCATCACTGTTTACAGAGCCCCCCTTATTTGTCCCTTACATGTATTTACTTCTTGTGTTAAAGGGCAAAGAAAATGTGACACATTTTGCCTTTAAAAAAAATAGCTGTGGTATCTAGACCTTGATCAGTACATATAAGCACATCCTCCAGTTAAATGTCAAATTGTACCTGATTTAAGCGAATGGCAGCTTTAAGCTTCTCAGATACCACTTCCTGCAGCTGATCCCATATGGTTGCTGATCCATTATTTGTGATATAGGCCTTACAGGCGGTGATCATTTGATTTGTAACCTAAGGAGAAAGATAATATTTCCAGTTTAAAGTATTAAGCCTGTGAAATGAAATTTAGTTATCTTTGATGTCACCTCGCTCTTACCTTGACAAAAAGGGAGGTGATCTTCTCTGAGGTGTTGTAGTAACGAGAGATGCTATGGATCATACGTATTGCATTTATGAGCCCAGGAATAGCTTCTACCATGGACACCTATATTATAAAGATGAACCAAGAACACAGTAATATCACAAGGTTTAATAAAGTCTTTATAACAAACCCTTTATAAGCTAGTTATAACACACTGTAATAGGCTATGTAGGGCTTGGTTGACCCATTTGAGTGATATGTTTTTGTGAGTCATATAGTAGTCCTTCCTTGCACCACTTTTGGTAGGTACTGACAATTAAATACTGGGAACTACTCACAAGACTTGTCGTTTTGGAGATGCTCTGATTCAGTCGTCTAGCCAATACTATTTAGCACTTGTCACTCTGATCTTTTCGCTTGCCACCTAATATATCCCATCACAATTGTTATTCACTTCACCTGTCAATGGTTTTATTGTTGTGGCTGATCAGTGTACTTCAGTGTATATATAGCTGGTCCTGCAGCACACTATCAGAGTTCCCTTGAAACCCTCCACCTCCCCCAGTTCCACCTGTCTAAAATAATTCTGCTAAGGGATTAATGTGTGCTTATTTATCCAACAGCAGAATATCTAACATGCTGCCAGCTATGGAGTCAATTCCATCCAAAAGAAAAATACCAGCTACATTAACATTGTCATATCAATTAACATGCTGAGACTTTTCTGAGAGTTGCCATGATTGAAATATATAATTTTCCACAGTATCTACAAAAGACACTAAGAAGTGTTGCTTAAGTTTCAATTTTTGTATGGCACAATTTAAAAAAAAAACTGCAGAATAAGCCTTACAGGGTTGCTGTTGTACAGTGGGTCACAGAACTTCTCAAGGGTGTACAGGTACTTCACATTGTCTTTGGCTTCATTTGCCGCATCAGTGATTCTGATGTCTAGTTCTCGCCAAACCTGGGGAGACAAATAATTTAGGGGCAGAAAATTAGACCTCCAACTGGCTAGTAAAATAGCTCAATCAAAGATATTACTAAACAAAACTCATTGTAAAAAAAGAAAGGCAATTTTACCCCATAATTTCAAGAAAATTCAATATAAAAATAAATTATTGCCATTTATGTGACAAAATAAATGCCCACGCTATTATCTCATTCGCCCAACAGCTAATAATGGTACAGTGCCTTGCAAAATTATTCATACATTATTCATACATTTTTTTTCACATTTTGTTAAGTTAAAACGCTTTAAACTACTTTTTTCCTACACCATTTTACATTCCATACACCATTATGGCAAAGCAAAAACAGGTTTTTAACATTTTTGCTAATTTTTTTTTTAAAAATAAAAAACTGAATGATTCCATTGCATAAGTATTTATCTTTATTTGGGACCATTGAAAACTGCCTATAGAACTCAGAAACAAGATTGCATCAAGCCACATATCTGGGGAAGAGTTCAGAAAAAAAAATCTGCTGCATTAAAAGTTTACAGAAGCATGTAGTTACCCTTAATGGAAGAAGTTTGAAACAGCTAGGACTATTCCTTAAGCTGGTTTCCTGGCCAAACTGAGCAATTGATGGAAAAGGGATTTGGTTAGAGTGGTGACCATGACCAAGATCATAATAGTCACTCTAGTTGAGCTTCATGATCATATGTGGAGATAGGAGAAACCTACACAAGGACAAACATCACTGCAACACTCCACCGATCTGGGCTTTATGGCAGTGTGGCAAGATGCAATCCTCTCCTCAGTGAAGACACATGAAAACACACTTTTTGAGTTAGCAAAAAAGCATCTAAAGGATCCTCAGACTGTGAGAATTTGTGGTCTGGGCAGCAAGAGTGGCTTATAGACAACTTTGTGAATGTCTTTGAGTGGTCCAGCCAGAGCCTGGGCTTGAACCTAATCAAACATTTCTGGAGAAACCTGAAAATGTGCGTCTGACAGAGCTTGAGAGTTGACGTGGTCGGGAAAAAATGGCCGATAATTTCCAAATGCTGATGTGCAAAGCTTGTCGCATCATATGAAAAAAGACATGAGGCTGTAAAGGTGGGGTATGAATACTTATGCAATGTACTTAGTTCAGTTTTTTAATTTTAATACATTTACGAATTTCTGAAAATTCTGTTTTTGCTTTGTCTGCTTTGTCATAATGGTGTATGGACTGTAGATTGGTGTGGAAAAAAGTCATTTGAAGCAGTTTAACATAAGGCTGCAACACAAAACATGAATAAAAAATGAATACTTTTGCAAGGCACTGTATATAAATATACACCATCAGCTAACCTTGATCATTTTGGATTTGGCTATAATAAGAACCCCCAGCACAGCTTTGACCTCAGGGCTCTTCAACTGGTCCAGCAGGTAATTGAAACGGGACATGCGTTTTTTCCAGTGGTCAAGCTCTGCGCGGGGACCCAGGTCATCTGCCTCTTTCCTTAACTGGTCACTCTCTGCAAGGACCTTCAGAGCACAAGACAGGGTGGTTAAAAAGTGAATACATCACAAAGAAGTTAAAACTGTGAGAAATATCTAACATTATTTACAAACACAACATAATAGATTCTATACAAAATATTAAACACATTTTCAAAGTTAACAGATTTGAAACCTGTTCAATCTGTTTGATCCAGGTTTTCATGCAGGCTTCGATCTTCTCCAGAGCTTCTATGCTATTGGCCACAGCTGTGTAATCTGAAGGACCTTTCAATGTCTTCAAGTCAAATGTTTCACATTCTTTGAGGTTTACCTGAAATATCAAACCGTTTTCACAGATGTTACTTTAAGCCAGAGATATTTTAGCATGTAGAATGTTAAATGAATGATTTGGGCTCAATTCAAATTGTCATACAATAATCAGGGTTTATTGTTTATTACAAACAAGCGATTTTAATGTAAGACGTGTGTTTTTGTAAGTTACCTAATATAATGTTTAAAGGAATGTGCATTTTAATATTAACTGCTGTGTATGTCTTTCTTTCTTTTTTTAGGAATTTTTGTTTTTTACAATGGTCAACCCCCCTCCCCAACACAATCCAAGATCTCATAAATCCAGAAAAAAGGATCTTGACGGCTGAAAGCTTGAAAGAAATGAAAAAACTGGCTTTAAATTTCCAATATTGCCTGACCAAATCCACCATCCAATTCGTTTTTGAGAGGCTATGGATCTAGAATAGAGTGTGCGAGTGTGCGCATCCCTGAGTGTGTTTATGTTTTTATAAAAGTATGCCTCTTTCTTTGTCCTTTTGTATTTGTGAGACCTTTTCCTGCAGGCTCTCCTGTGCCCCAGCTAACACAGAGACAAAGCTGTCCAGAGAGCTAATAAAGTCTTGCTTGACAGCCTGAGCCTGCGGGCTTGCTAGCTCTCCCCAGCCGTTGTTCATCTTCCTCAGAGTGGGGATGAAGATCTCTGACAGCAGCTGCTCCACACTCTTCAGCAGACCAACACCCGTGGTGTCCAACATGTTAAAGTTCACATCCTATATGACAAACAGAGAGGAGAGGATGAATACAAGTACAAGAGACTTTTGTTGTTGTTTTGATATCCAACAACAAAGCTCCAACCGAAGCACAATACCACACACAGCAAAAGGTAAAAGGCTTAACTTAAATTAAAAAAAAGTCAATTTATGAAGAAATGGTGGGAGATAAGAGTGACAATTGTTATTCATATGCTTTTTTTGTATGCAGTCTGCTATACTGTTATAAAATATATCTTTGATTTACATTACAAGCTATCATCATCTAACTTTTTATCTACATCAACAACAGCAACTGCACCAAATTGCACTATTTTAACTTGATCTGCTGAATAAAATTGAGGTTAAATAAAACTACGATGCTCAACTATGATTCTGCAAATAAATGCTTTTCTTACTTAGAATTTGTTTCTTGTTTCCAGCCAAAATATCTCAAATCAAGAAAGATTTTCTGTATGAGTAAAACTCATTTTCTTGTTTAAAGAAAACAAGTCGAAATTAAGTGAGTTTTTGCTTAGAACAAGCAAAATAATAAGCCAATGGGGTAAGAAAAAAAATCTTATTTCAAACAGAAAACAAGATTATTTTTCTTACCCCGTTGGCAGATTATTTTGCTTGTTTTAAGCAAAAACACACTTAATTTTGACTTGTTTTTTCTGAAAACAAGACAATAATTTTGTCTAGAAAATCCTTCTTGATTTAAGAATTTTTAGATATTTTGGCAGTGACAAAATATATATATATATATATTGTTCTATTAAAAAAGGTTTTCTTTGTTTTGTGATATTATAGATGTCATGCTTTATAGGGTTAAGCTGTAAAACAGTAGTTACTCTGATATTTCTTATAAAAACAAACTAACAACAAAAACACAATGATTGATTTGTCCTTCTAATGCATTAAAAAAGTAATATGAAACCAACATCTACCATATGGAATATACCAAATAAAAGATATGACAAGGGCACGAAATATTTACAGAACAAAATAGACATGATCTTGTTATTGACATGGTAAACAGATGGTGTGATTTTCTGGAAAATCCTTAGGGGCTGCTTTTCACACATTTTCTCGTTTTCATTTACCCTGTGGATATTCTCTGATGTGATAGGCTTGGAGGTGTTTGCCCGGGTGAAAAACACACAAATGCCAGTAAGTGCGACATCTGTGCCTTCCGTCACAAAGACCTTGGCTTTCTTACTGCGAATCACTGAGGAGGATACGGCTACCAAACAAAGAAACAAACCAAAAAAAAAAAAAAATAGTGAAACTTTCAGAGAACTACAGTATTTTTTAATAGTAATAGTAGTACTATTTTCACAGTAAAATTCATAGGCTTTACTAACCTGTGTCCACAGGCTCTGTGTCCTGGTAGTATAAAATGAGGTGAGGAAGGCCATTGGCAGCAAAGAACTGCTCTATCCGCTCAATCTGAAAGATTGTACATAATACCGTTAAATAACATTTTATAAAATTTAAACGTGTGTAATTGCTATCCTGGGGCATGCTAGTAATCTATGACTAGAAAATGTAGAGAACATGTTCTTCAAAACCAAATTAAGACTGCAAGATGTATGTATGTTGAATATTGTGAACCTGTGTGCCCTCCAGTATCGCATCTTCCACTTCAGCTTTCTCCAGGCCCACACAAGAGGACACAATGCTGAGTACATAGTCATGTCTGCTGTCCAGCTGTGCTCTCTTGGCCTCACGTTCTTCCTTCAGCTTTTGCTGTGTGATAAGAAGATGCGTCCACTTTAGCATCAAAATTTTTGTTTTGACATACTTTTAGACATGGAGTATTAATATCACATAGGATCGGTGTAGCAGGACAGTGTTGGACTGTAGGAGTAATTTTATAACTTCTTGAAATCTTTAAAAAAAAAAAAAAAACATGAACTTTTTCCATCTTCCAACTATGTATAATTCAAACATTTATCACATGATCTGTAATACATTTTGGACGAATGGCCTTGATTGTGGTAAATAAATAAATAAATAAATACATAAAGTTTCTTATTTGTGATCCTGGACTACAAAACCATACTGCAAAAAATGCTTTTCTTAGATTTTTTGTCTTGTTTCCAGCCAAAATACCTAACAATTCTTAAATCAAGAAGGATTTATAGACAAGTAAAAATTAAGTGAGTTTTTGCTTAGAACAAGAAAAATAATCTGCCAATGGGGTAAGCAAAAAAAATCTAATTTCGAACAGAAAACAAGATTATTTTTCTTATCCCATTGCCAGATTATTTTGCTTGTTTCAAACAAAAACGCACTTAATTTTGACTTGTTTTTTTCCGAAAACAAGAAAATAATTTTTTATTTGTCTAGAAAATCCTTCTTGATTTAAGAACTTTTAGATACTTAAACTTTTGTCTGGAAACAAGACAAATAGTTGTATCTCGGCCAAATATTGCCTGATAACAAACCTAACAAACCATACATCAAAAAGCTTATTTATTCAGCTTTCAGATGATGTATAAATTTCAATTTTGAAAAATTGACCCTTATGATTGGTTTTGCAGTCCAGGGTCACATTTCAGAGAAATGTTTGATAAGCCTGATAAGTTTTTATAAACTATAGAAATTAACTAGCAATAAAACAAACGCATTTTTTACATTAAAATGCTTAGATTCTGTAAAACCACCTAATAAACTTACTCACATATCATAATAGAAAATTCTTTGAATTAATGGGATCACTGGCAATGATGTGTTCTTCTGTCACTTTTCATTTCCTTTATAACCAATAGGTTCTGTTCCATAGGACAGAAATGACAGCTGAACTTGTGACACGGATTTGTTGTTCTCAAAAATATAAATAATGAATAAAAAATATATATTTGAAATACCTTGTTATACATGTAAGACTTTTGTCAAACTATTGTAATATGTGACCCTGGACCACAAAACCAGTCTTAAGTCGCTGGGGTTTATTTGTAGCAATAGCCAAAAATACATTGCATGTGTCAAAATTATTGATTTTTCTTTTATGCCAAAAATCATTAGGAAATTAAGTAAAGATCATGTTCCATTAAGATTTCTTGTAAAATTCCTACTGTAAATATATCAAAATGTAATTTTTGATTAGTAATATGCATTGTTAAGAACCTAATTTGGAGAACTTTAAAGGTGATTTTCTCAGTATTTTGATTTTTTTGCACCTTCAGATTCCTGATTTTTAAACAGACGTATCTCTGCCAAATATTGTCCTATCCTAACAAACCATACATCAATAGAAAGCTTATTTATTGAACTTTCATATGTATACATCTCAGTTTTGTAAAATTTAACCTTATGACTGGTTTTGTGGTCCAGGGTCACATATATCCTTTCAAATATATATTTTTCATTCATTCTTTGAGATGAAAAGAACTGCAGACCACCTAATAATTACATACATTTATATAATTTACCTCAGTATCCTCATGTACATAAAGTATCAACCCAATTTCTTGACTCATTCACATTTTAGAAGACATTGAAATAATAACTTTGTTTTTAAATCTGAGCACAGACTTAGCATTACTAAACAGTTTGGCACATAATTGAAAAACAGAAAGGAGGAAAAAAAACACAGGAAAAGGCAAGCAAATAAAGCAGCTTTATACGAGTCATACATACTTTTAAAGCAGTGATCTGACTGTTCGAGATTATCGATGACTGCACTTCGGGCTTACATCTTCCAGGCTTCTTTTCATACACGTTATCCATGAGATCTTATGTGTAAAGACTGCTAGACTACCAAGCAGCTTTATCTTCATCCATGCACACAATCAGTCCCAACCCACATAACCAAATAAGTTTACATCCAAGAATAGAAAAAAAAAAAAACTTTGATTAGATTTTCTCCAAGTGAAAAAACCAACGTCCAGACTCGACTACTTTAATCATCTATCCGACTGACCAACACAGTATCTTTGTTGTCTCCCTGCTTTTCTCATGTAAAAGTTGTAATGTTTTAGGGTCCTTGTACAGAATAAAAGAAAGACAACTGAAGAAAGCCTTAAATAGGCAGAGCAGACTGGGCCCCTCGTCAAAGCAGTGAGACAGTAAAAGTAGCTTGGCTCGGGTGCTAGGTAACACTGTAAAAAACAAAAATGAGCCAATAAACCAAGAACCATTTTGTGGGCCAGATACAGATGCTCAAGAAACATTTTTATATTTTGGTCTTTCTGAGGATTTGAAACAATCCTCATTCCAAGGGCAGTAATTCTGTTCTGATACTAAGTATAGATTTCAGTTGAATAATTTTTTATTTAAAAAATAAATACATAACCCAGCATTCCTATTACACCAAATACATTTCAATCATTGGAAACCTGTGAACAAGATACTGCAACTCACTGCTAATCAAAATACGTTCTTATGTACACTGCCCGTCAAAAGTTTGGGATCAGTAAGATTTTCATTGTTCTTTAAAGAACTCTCTTCTGCTCATCAAAACAAAACAAAAAACAATAGAAAGAAAGATGTTTGTTTGTTTTTGAAAATCGGATTTATTTTATACATCATGTACAACAGGGATCTTCAACCCTGCAAACCATCCTGCCGACTTAGACCTGGGACACACTAGACAATTTTAAAACTGATTTTAAAACCATGAGGGACAACAGACATGAAGACAGTTTCAACCGATTTTTAGCCCTATAATCCATTGAACACACACACTAGATGATTCGACCACACACAATCGACTAAAAACTAAATACAAAAAAATATGGGTGATGTTCTTTCTCAGTACTCTACTTTTACATATTTATGGCTTCTAATCAGCAACATCCGGTAGGTGACGCTTGCTCACTCTCATTGCACTGTAAAATCCAACAGTTTACCTTACTTAGATATAATTAGTTATCTTTATCTGGGTGGCTACAGCCACACTGCAGGCAAATGTGGCCCAAATCCAAATTTATTTTGTTCACATGTGACTAAGATCTGTTTTTCTCATGACAGTGTAAACAGCACAAACCACATGGAATCTGATCTCTTCAGATCCGATTTCTGCCACCTCCATATGTGGTACTAAATCTGATACAGGCCAGGGCCTGTATTCACAAAAAAAAAAAAAAAAAACATCTTAAGGCTAAAAGTAGCTCATAACTTGCTGATTTAGGAGAAAATCTTAAAAATAATGGGCGTGTCAGTCCTAAATTTAGGACTCCTAAATTGTTGCTCTAAAGTATTTCACAAAGCATTTTAGCGCTAAAACTAGCTCCTAAATCTGTGAAACATTAGGAGTAGTGAGAAGGACTCCTAAGTCACTAAGACCAAATCCCAACTATCCTAAAATGGCTGTTGCTGGCAATCTGCCTGGGACCTTAAACTTTTTAGAAACACTCATTTATTTGCGCACATATGTTTTCCCACGCAACTTTTTTGGTTTTAGAGGTTATCCCAATTCCAAATTTTCCTTTGATTATATCCTTATTTTCATTAACAGGTTGGGCAAGAAGTAACAGGTGTTCTTGCATCCAGTTTGGTTTTCTTTTAAGATTGCATATCTTACAATCAGCCCTGATTATTCTATTCTG
This sequence comes from Garra rufa, assembly GCF_049309525.1. NCBI lineage: Eukaryota > Metazoa > Chordata > Actinopteri > Cypriniformes > Cyprinidae > Garra > Garra rufa. The sequence continues at coordinate 34,312,066 of NC_133369.1, forward strand.
CTAATAAAAAGGCTGTTTATATGCCTATCAGCTAATTGTTTATGAGAAGCACACATGTAAAAGGGTAACAATCAGCTGAACATATACTTGTTTAATTAGTGACACTTAGCCTGCATTTTAAAATCTTTGTTTGAATGTGGCAATATATTTTTTAAAACTTTATTTGAATATGGCAACATTATATCACGCTCTACAATATTTCTATGAACAAATCTTTGACAGAGATGTGCATAGTTAGTAGGCATGCTGATATTATCCATAGCAACGCCCTTACTCTTAGCTTAAAACTTCTCTCTATTCCTTAGTAAAAGTTTGTCTCAGCAGCTTTGTTAATAGGTTTTAAGACAAAACTCTTAGCTAAAAACTTTTACTGGCAGATAAAATGTTATGTGAACAGTCATATCAGAATTCAACCAACTTTTATGTCTTTCATGATCAACATTTGTAATGATTTGAGTACAAATTAGAACTGAGGACTAAGGCTCTCAGTGTAGACGTAGCCTAAGCACCTCTAATGCCTTTTCACCCCATTGATCATATATGATCATTCCTATGGGCTTCACAAAGTTGTTCATTTACAACATCGTTTAAGAGACTGCAGGTGAGAGATACCTCCAGGAGACAGATAAATAACTACTTGAAAAGAGATACCAGCATTCAGGCCATTTAATCACCTTGATATCTTACTGTCCCCATGCTGTTCTCATCTACTACAATTCTTCAGCTGTAGAGGTGGCAGGTAAGAGCTCAGCTTAGCACTGAATTTTTTATGCATTTTATCCTGGCAGTGGTGAGCTTGCTTTGAATACCAATTCCAAGCCCCCAACACTACCCTCCCTTATTGGATACAATCAGCATTTTAGGTCTTGGAACCATAGATATGAAATCCATAGATTAAGCATTGACAGCTTTTGCTTATTATGCAATATGGCAGCATGATACAGCCATAATTGCATGCAAATTAATTGACAGTTGCAGGCATGCAACAAACATCATGCCTACATCAGCATTCTCATATGTGAAAACACATCACTTTTTGTCGGATGAGATTTTGCAGTCTTTGCATTTCATACAATGGGAGGTCTTGCAACGTTATTTGTGTTGGTATGATGTCCAGTGATAGAGGGTCCATATAAGTTTAGAGAAAAAAAAATTACAAAATGTATTAAAATATTAAATAAAATACTTAAGTATATATATATATATATATATATATATATATATATATATATATATATATATATATATATATATATATATACTTAAGTATTTTATTTAATATTTTAATAAAATATTTTAGCAAAAATCTTGACAACATTTGTGTTTGTTCTTATCATTTCTGGTCAGGTAGGTGAAATATTAGGCTAATATCTTAATTAACACTGCTCGTACGTATCTTTGCCAACAGTGATTGATAGTCGTAAAAATCAGAAAGCAATTCAACTGATTAATGTGAATGGTTTCACATTAACATGTGGAATGGTTTCACAGAGGTACGTGTGATCCAATAATTGATTGTTGCGCATTCTCCAATAGTAAAGCCACTACAGTTGGCATCTCTTCATATAATTTTTATTTTTTTATTTTATTTCGATTTATTTATTAGGCTTTGGCCCAATTACAAATCCATTGTACTGGGCATTAGAAATTAGATTAAGGTGATTGATGACACAATTTTTACTTTTGTGAATTATCAGTTTAAAGATCTTTGTTTTTACAGTTTTAACTTCATGAAATCCATGAAGTCACCATTGTGCCCTGATCAGCTGACCCTTTCACTCCTTTGACCTCTGCTACAAGAGGTCTGTTCCTCTAAAATGTACTGCTGCTTTGGCCAAAACTGTGAGGTAAATGGCCAGGGGTGCCGCTAAGGGGGGGGGAGTTAGGACAATTCTAAGGGCCCACGCCATTTAGGGGCCCCCAGAGATCTGCTTTTGTGTGGTGGGGGGGGGGGGCAACCTCATATTTTGTCATAGGGCCCAAAATTGCGAGCGGTGCCCCTGTAAATGACTGTCAAAAAAAAACATTTCTGACACAGGTAACAGACTCTGAAGTCAAGTGAAGCCATCTGGATGACAGTTGGTGAAAAGGGTGAAGATTTTTAGTCCAGTGTAGGGTCAAATGCCGCTGCAAAAAGGGGCTAACAAGCCTGGGCAAGCAGAAGCCTACATAGCAATTGACCTGTGTAGCTAATGGGAGTGATCATTTAGCGTGGGAATGACAGATCAGTGTTTCCTCAACCATGACTGCCAAAACAACTGGAAATAAATGATAAGGCCTGAACGCCAGCCGTCACCTAGCAACGCAACACACAAGACAAATAAAAAGATAACCTTAGCGGAGGAAGATTTTCCAGATGAGCAGAAAGCATCAATCTCCAAACGAATATGACAGTTTACACCAAGACAGAGCAGCGTGCTACTCATGTTCAAGTGATTTCAGAGCAAATACATAATCAGAATCATTCAACATCTTTTGAGAGCTTGTGAATTCTGGTTGTAAAGTCTCTACAAATTTTGTAGTCATGAAGTGATACAATAGAAGACAAGATATAACAATTATTAAAAGGATGCCTAAAAAACCTAAATGAGTTTCTGTGCTACTTGCAGGTGAAGACTAGAGGATCCTCTAAGCATGCACTGCATTTTTCAATTTGATTTTACTGCTGCTCTTTAAACAGTCCTCCAAAAAAAGGATAAATATTTCATTTTATTCAAAAAAAGTATTACATACATACAGTGCCTTGCAAAAGTGTACCCCTTCATTTTTTTTCATGTTTTGTTATGTTGCTGCTTTATGTTAAATTGCTTTAAATTACTTTTTTCCCACATCAGTCTACACTCCATACACTATAACAGCAAAGCAAAAACAGATTTTTTTTCTTTGCAATTTAAAAAATAAATAAAAAAAAAAACGTAAAGATTCAATAGCATAAGTATTCATACCCTTACCTGGGACTATTGAAATTTAGCTCAGGAGCATTTCTATTGCCTGTAGATGTTTCTTCACTTCAAGTGAAGTAATGGAAGAAAGTGCAAGTGCAAGAAATGGAAGTGATCACTTATCAGATTAACATATTTGGCAACTGGAAACAATGCAACTATGCAGCAGTGATGATTTGGGTCTGTTTACAATCTTCTATAAGCAAAGAGATCACACAATTAGAGCACTTTCAGAACCAATGTGTTGCTGTTCATTCCCTATCAAATACATTAAATACAACATTAACAGCATGGTAAATAAAAAAATATCTAAACACTTAGATAAAAGTTTGTGTCTTTTCTTCGCTCAGAGTTGCTCTTAGATTGATCCTAAATCACTCTTAAGCTAAGACTCCTACATAGGATTTTTTAAGATAAATTAGGAGCTTTCTGAGAGGATTCCTAGAAGCTTTAAGAAAATCAGCCCAGGACTCTTTGTAGACCTGGCCACCTGAGCAATCGATGGAGAAGGGTTTTGGTTAGACTGGCAACCAAGAACCTGATGGTCATTCTAGTTGAGCTCTATGATCATATGTGGAGATAGGAGAAATCTGCAGATAGACAAACATCACTGTAACACTCCACCAATCCAGTCTTTATGGTGGTTTGCCCTTGTGGCCAAACTCAATCTCAAAAAACACACTTGGAATTCGCAAAAAAGGGACCCTCAGACTGTGAGAAACAAGATTCTCTGGTCTGATGAACCTCAATTCCAAGTATAATTTTTTTGAAAGAAAAGCAGGCGCTGCTCATCACCTTCAGAGCACCATCCCAAAAGTAAAGTGTTGCGGTAGTAGCCTCATGCTGTGGGGTTGTTTTTCAGCAGCAGGAACTGAGGGACTCGTAAGTGTACAAAAAAAGCTCAATGCAAAATTTTGAAATAGCCTAAATGAAAACCCAGTCCAGAGCATTCAGAAGGTTCACCTTCCAACAGGACAATGATAAAACACAACACTGTGAATGTCCTTGAGTGGCCCAGCCACAGCCTGGGCTTGAACCCAATCATAACATTTCAAGAGAAACCTGAAAATGCGTGTCTGGCCCCATCAAAACTAGAGCTTCGGTGAAGAATGGCAGATAATTGGAAAATGTAGATGTGCAAAGCTTGTCGCAAAGTTGCGACAATTCTTCTTTTGTTTTGTCAATATGGTGTATGTAGTGCCAATTGATGTGGGAAAAAAAGTAATTTAAAGCGGTTTATCATAAGGCAGCAACATAAAAAAACATGAAAAAATGAAGGGGTATGAATACTTTTGCAAGGTACTGTATATAAAATAATACATAAACAAACAAACAAACTGGGCACAGAATTGAACTAAAATCTATCAGATGAATAAATATTACTTTCTATTTAAAAGACATAGTAGAAAACCCTACTAAATAGGCAATTCTTAGCTCTTTTGAGAAGCTTCATGCCTTCAGTGTAATTTGTTTCTTTTCAGGTTTATGTTCATAAATTGGAAAGAGAACATTGTTAAACGTTAATACATTCCAAGTAATACTAACTATGGCTGCTGCTCTGTCCTATTGTGATATCCGACAGACATTGTAAACCTGAGAAGTAAAGGTTCATCTTACCTTGTTTTGAAAGTCGGGTGTACTGGGCAGCATTTTACCACGAGTGCAGCCAAGTGCTCAAATAATTTCC
>NC_133369.1:34317194-34348751 GCF_049309525.1 Garra rufa
TAATGTTTATAGCATACTATACATTTCCGTAATGTTATGTTATGTCATGTTCAGGAATGTGGGGAGCGAATCTAAAGGCAGCAGGTTTATATATATATATATATATATATATATATATATATATATATATATATATATATATATATATATATATATATATATATCAGTCATTCTTGAGAGGTGGGACAAAACAGGGTGCTAAAATTGAAAAAATAAAACTTTGTACTCAGACAAAGGAAACTACATTTATGTATATTATATGTACTAAGCTACTGAGCTATGCTTTGAAACAACCTCCCAACTTTTCTCTTTTTTTAAAAAAAATGTGTTTTTTAACTTGGAATGTGTAATATAATTTCAACTTTATCTTTAACAGCTTTCTAGATGTTTTTAACATTTCAAAACACATTCCCATGTTAGTAGACAGATTACACTTTCACATGTAACCAACAATTCCACAACAAATATAAAATATCATAATGAAATATCATCAAAATATTCATCTGACGGAGGTGACAGAACTGACGGAGTTGACACATCTGACGGTGTTGACCAAAACCTGAATTTGTAGTCATTTTAACTATACAAATACATTGAATCAATTAATTACTGTATTAAAACAACCACAACAAACAGTGAGTATGTTATTGTTTGTAAAGCTTCTATTCAAGAGTCACATTTAAGTATTTTGATATATTATTGGAACACAAAATCTTACGGTGGTGACATCTGACGGTGTTGACAAATTTGCCATTTTTCACAAAACAAATGGAGTTCATGTAGTAGACATTTAGTTTTTTTTTTTCTGTTGATGCTAGGGGCTAATGGAACCTGCTTCAGGAGAATAAAATGGTTTAAAGATTTCAAATAATTTTCTCAGAAATTGGATGTTTGGTGTTGACATATCATAGTTGTGACACACGAAATATTAACATTAGAATTAAAATATTCTAAAACTATAAAACTTAGCAGAGCCTGTGTGACATTGATGTACTCTGCGGAAGAGGACTGTGGCAAGGGGGTCCTTTTAGAGTGATAGCCCCTGATATTCCCTGATTTTATTACATTTTAAGTAATGTCTGACGGTGTTGACAAAAAGTGAGGACACACCTTCGAAACCTTATTAAACACACATGTCTGACTGAAAAACAACCTTGCTTTAATATGAGATATTATTAAGTGTTGCCTTTGATAAAACAAGGTCTTTTTCATCATTAAAATTTTTTTTAATCCATTTTATAGCATATGAATGAATAAACCCTTCTCTGTGGACACACAGTTTTAGATGTAGTGAGAAGACAATAAGTGTCATAGATTTCACATAATAATGAGCAAATGAAATTGAAGGGGATAATTGTGTTAAATACATTCTATTATTAATCCCCATAGCATTTACAATTGAAAATATGTTTTATTTTTAAAACTAATAGCAGTTATAATTGGTGGACATGTTTTGTCCCATGTCTCAAGAATGACTGGTATATATATATATATATAATGAAGTGCCGAGTCCTGCAATCTATGTGCCGGAGTTTTTGTATTTGTCCTGAGTTCATGTTCTACCGCAGTTTTCATAATAACACATAGAGGGCACTATTGCAATTCCACTGTACGAATGTAATTCCTAAGCACTTTCACTAGAGGGCCAAATTGTTTTATTTCTCACATTTTATGCACGTTACATAGTAACATTAGGTCGGTGAACATGGGTAAATATTGAAACATTGTTGCAGTGCTGTTTAACAATATATTTACGCAGCAGGATAAACAGAATTGTAATTTGAATTTTATTTCCATGTGCATTATGCATCACTTACACATGACGTGTGGGCTTTAGAAACATTAAATGATGTTGATAATCAGTTTTTATTTGTATAGACTATACGGCAAAATTAAAATCTATTAATTTATTAAACGTAGTGAATATATGAGAACATACATCAGCGAATGTTTCATTATTCACAACTGAAATAATAAAAATGTATCTTTTGTGACTGTTGGATTTGACCAGTAATTGCAGTAAATCAAATTTGTTATAAAATATTTTATTTACTTGATCAGTGTGTTGTAGACCATTGAAGACATTTGGAGGCTCCAGCGACTGTCAATCTCACAAATATAGGCTATAGACCTTTTTACGAAAATACTTAGCAAAACACTAGTATAAATGACTCAAAAAATAATATATGTAAAACATTGTATTAGGCCCACCTCTAAAAACTTTTTTTTTTAAATAAAAGTTCACTCATGTATTCAAGCTGCAAGAAAAGTATTTAGAATTTTACTTTATATTTGTATTAAATCAACCATTTTGTAAATAGAGACAAATAAAGAATTAAGCAAATAACTGTTTACAAATAAATGAAAAAAAAAACATCCTAAAAATACTCTTAATGTTTCGTAAATTTAGACTATTTTGTGATATAGCTGAGCTGAGCTGAGCTGACCTGTGTGTGGGAGGGGGGGGGGGAGTAGGGGATTCCTGGAGACCCCCTTCTTGAAGAAGACCTCCCCTCTCCCTCCCTTCATCCTACTCTCTACCAGCTGAAACTCAGGAGCGCCGCCGATCGGTACCGACACCTCTCCAGCGAGCTAAAGCCAAGATGGAGGGTCCGTGCTCAGCGAGTACAGGAACGAATCCCCGCACTCCACTCTTTGCTTTCCAATGAAGGGGATTTATTTCCGATCAGTCACTTGATCTAGGAAAATCGACACTGATCCGTTTGTTTGGGGAGTTTTGTTGAGGGAGAATCATTGATCCAAGGATGAGTTCAGGGGAGGGAGAGGACACATCTAAGGAGGCGGCCGACATAGCGGCGTTTTTTAAATCCGGTAAGTGGAGAAGAGGAGCGCGCGGTTCGGTGTTTTGCTTGATGAGGAACCCGCTGATCCGGACCCCGGTTCACGTCAATGATGCGTGACCGAACTGATCAAACCGTAGATCTGAACATCTTTTTTCCCCTCTGAGATGTTGATGATGGTTACTGCGAATCTGCAGACGTGATTTTATGGCCAGTTAGAGTTGGCAGGTTAAGATATATAGGTCAATCACTTTGTATGCTTTTACATGACATAATTTATTTGCATTATGACATTGCATTTCAATATGCGTGAGCATAGTCATGAAACAAGTCAGTACACAGTTTTTCTTAAGACCTGATGTCATACGTCATTGTTTATAAGCGTGATGTTTGAGTTCACAGTGAGGTGACGTCATAAAGCTTGGCTCAGGCAGCTATGGATTTTTAACGGTGCTGCCATGTCAAGGGTGTCATGCATCTCAATGATGTCATACATCACCAACCCACTGCAATCATTCACGTTTGCATTCACACACATTTCACAAACGGCACGTTTCACCTTCATGGTGTGAATTTTGAGCTCATTCTGCTTCTTTATGCACCACTTTGACAATCCACTGGTTGGGTTGTTGCAGTCAGCTGTTGCTGTGATTTTTGTCAGCTGTCTCTGCAGTACCAGGTGCATCCAAGAAGGGACTTTGTAATGGCCCATGGACACCCTGAGTGACAGCAGGAGTGTCACAATATCACGATCTCTCTTTTCTCTCTGCTTTAGCCGGTGCTTGCTAGTGATGATGCATATGCTTTGTGTCATGTTGCGTGTTGTTCAGCTATTCAACTTTATTGTGAGCAGTAATGAAGAATGATATGACAGCAAATTAGGTGCTGCAAAGGACTAATGTATGGGGAAGCAGGTATATTATATTAGTGATCTCAAGTATGACATTTCATGAGAAAAAAACAAAACAAAAAAAAACCATGCATTAACATTTGGAGGGGGAAATCCAAGATAATTTGCAAGGGCAAAAGTTACTTTAAAAGGCCAGTTGCTATGTTCAGGTAATTAATGCAAAAGTTTAAATTATCCAAAGTGACTTACAAATAATGAAAATAAAAGCAATCAAAATCAACAAAAGAGCAACAATATGCAAGTGCTGTGACAAGTCTCAGTTAGCAGCAAGGTTTTTGTTTATTATATAATAAAATGAAAACAAGTAGATAGAATAGAAAAAGAATAGAGAAAGCTATTGTTAGAGGCCTTTCTTTAAACAAAACAAGCAGTTAGAAAACAAATAGAGTGCAAGTCTTAAAGGGTTTAAAGAACAAAAAATAAAAATAATAGAATTAGAATAGAGGGTGCTAGAGTTAGAGGGTCAAATTTCTGTAATAATGCCTATTTATTTGATAATGCAGTGAATTACATACTTTACAAATGAAAGATTAGACTCTTTTTAGTTTTTAGTTTATTGAACTTGATGGAAGCAAAGCAAAAGATAAATTTATTCTTAATAAATGAATGATTCATCTGGACTGCAAAAGCAGCAACTTCACCTTATATAACAACTTGGTTAAAAACACCCTACTCAGAATAATAATACATATAAAATTCAACTGATTCAACTTTGTCAACATCAATTTTAAGTATCAGTTTCTGTCCTGAGCTTAAGTCATATTACAAAACACCCTCATGAGGAGTCAGTGATTGTTTTTAATTCACCTCTAGAGGTTGTGTGTTCGTTTTTTTACCAGTATAGAATACTTCCTAAAGTTGTTATCTATGCAGATTAATAGCCAAAAACAATAAAAGAATTTGCTTATAGTCTAGGATAAGGTTCAAAGCAACATGCTATATAGAAATTTAGATACAGGTGGTTGCTCTGTTTTGTGGCAGTTTGTTGAACAGAACACTGGCCCATAATAAGTGGATTACTAGTGTTTGATTCATTAATTAATGAAATATGCTGTTTATTTACTTAAACAGCATGTAAGTTGCTGGTTTGCTCATGTTATGTTATGATCTGAATGTCAAGAAACAAGGTGTCATATGTGTAAGATTCACACTTCCTGTTAGAGCGAAGTCTTTCTATCCAGGGGTCTATTTTAAAGCACTGCAGCATCCTAGGGCAGCGTTTCAAAACAAAGGCTTCTCTCTCTGACTCCTCCGGTCGGTCTGTTAATTGCCCCACGCCTGCTCAACACTCAAGTTTTGGCACAGACAAGCCTTCTCTCTGGCTGTCTTTGCGTTAAACACACTTTGTGTTTCCAGAACATTGGATGTCTCATCAGTGCCCTACTTAGTCACTGAGCATTGAATGCAGTCTCTCTGGGGCAAGACGCCCACCTAAAGAGCTTTTGTTCGGTTCTGAGGACTGTAGCAGATCTTGCACACCAACCTTGGTCTGCATTCTGAACTACCTTTTTTGATGCTGAGCAAAGAAAATGGCTCAGTGTTTGCTAGAACCAGCACGGAATAGTTATGGTGGTCTGTTCAGGCGGTTAGGGGCATCCTTGAGTGGAGTGTGTAACAGATGTTTCTGTATTATGTTATGTTATCAGTAATAAATCAATAACAACTGTATATTACTGATAATTATGTAGCTATGTTATTACCTGTACAATTTGTTCCCATTAGTCATGTTCTTTATAAAGTTTGTTGACATTCATATGCTCACGACTTATCTAATGCAACTTTGAGTAAATTAATTGCTTGGAACAACCTGTGGCCTGAAACTTTACCGCTTTTAATCAACAAACCTGTGCATTCTGAAATATGTCAGGCTGCAATTCATAACACGGTACTTAGTTTTAGAAAATACTAAACTACATTATTCATTTTTTTTATTAATTAATGTATTTTCTGATTGGAAATACTTTTATAAATTAAGATCTGCTACAAAATTCACTATATGTACAAATTATCATGCATAGTCAATTGCATCTATTTTCATCACTGTGTACTGTGCAACATGAGACGGTACATAAATAGCAAGTATTGTGTTATATTGTGAACCATGTTGCATCCATCTTCTGTCTTAAAGACAGCTCTTTATAAATGACAGCACCGCTTATTCACACACTTGTGGGACGATTGAGGTTGTCATGACATATTCAGCCCACTTCACAATGTGGCGTAACAGCTGAAGGCTGGATCACACAAAACCTGAGCCCTCCCTCAGAGTCTATCAGCAGCAAACCGCTTCCATAGAAAATGTTCCCGTCTGAGCTGAGTTACTCTTTTCAACCCTTTGCTGTTCTGTCTCGTAATTGCTGCGGCCAAACCTCTTTTGAAGTCTGTTGCGATATAGAACTGGAAATTGCGACTTCCGAACCCTCGATTCTCTATTGTGGTGGCACTGTGCCTTTTATGCAAAACATCTCAAGGGGTTGTTGCACCGACTTTCCAAATTTGTAATCACTCAACAGTCTGTTTTTAAAATTAAGGATTTAAATGAGGTGTGAAGAGCCGCTGTGGCCTCATTCTGGAAAGGGAAGGACGTTATTAAGCTAATTAATGCCAAACCTTAAAATATTGTTTCACTTCCTCTGATACTGAAGTGACTTTTTGACTTGATAGAATGATTGCCATATGAACGCTATAGTTTTCTCAATAATTGTGCCATTTTACCAAATGCAGACTAATGAAATTGCTCATTTCCTGTACTGGCAGTGTTTGACTTGAAGGGATCTGTCAGTGCTAAAATCATTCTCAACTTACGTCTTTTTATGTGTAATTAGAGGTTAGCTAAAAGTGAAGGGAGGATTGTGGCTTGGGATATTTCCTAACATTGCCTCACTTTGATCAACTATAAAACATAATTACATTGGAAAGAAACATGCTATTTGAGACAATTACACATCTGACTATCACATGATATGAAAAATGAGAAAAACAATTTTTCCCTTGTATGGTCACTTTATGTTGGATTGTGGGTAGCGCTAATGTTATGGATTGTAACTGCTTTTCTAAAGTAATCACTCTTCTATAAATTTACTCAGAAGGTACAGTAAAATAATTTAGAGGTGCCATAGAATGCACTGAGAGATTATTTTAAATTGTTCTCTGATATCTACATAGAAGGTATATGGCATAGGAAAGGGCAAAAAATCTCCAGAAACGATTTTACAGGTCCATTTACAACCCTAGGATTTGCCCCTACAATGAAATGCTCTGTTTTTGCCATCAGATAAAACAGTTGCGATGCCAATTTGTAAATAAAAGCTTGTAACGCTTACCCGCCTCCAGGGTCTTTTGATTGGTCCACTGTTTTGGAACTGACATTGATAAGTGCCGCTATGTGTAAAATCCTCTTTAAATTCTCTTTAAATTTTAACTTGACACAGCATCAAAAAATGCGGTGCTGATGTGCAAGACACTGCAAAAGATGCCTGTTTACAATGGAAAACAATGGAAAAGTAGCGTATTGGATTGGAAAAACATGTTTTGTTTGAACGGCTCCTTTGAACTGCAGCACATGCCTGTCAACTTTCCGTCTTATTCAAGCACAAATACTTAGATCATCTCTCAGAATAAGTAAGAAATGCTTAATGTGGCTTAATGGACTAAGACAGTCAGATCAAATTCAGTGTGTACCTTATTTATGATGCATACTATATACAGGCAAGCAGATGAGCCCAGAATAACTAACACAACACTAAACTGCTTTAAATGTTTTCTTTATAATGGTTTGCGATGGGAAAACCAGAACTGTGAATGTGAAACTTTGCATGTTTCTGGATGCATCTGCTTTCCTGTGCATGTTTTATTATTAGTTGTATACTGAACTTGATACTTTGAATATCACTGTCTTAATGTATTAAGACACATTTTTATAATAGTTTTCTATGGAGAATTCTTAAAAGAGAAGTTCACTTCCAGAACAAAAAATTACAGATAATTTACTCACCCCCTTGTCATCCAAGATGTTTGTGTATTTCAGTCTTCAGTCGATAAGAAATTATGTTTTTTGAGAAAAACATTTCAGGATTTCTCTCCATATAGTGGACTTCTATGGTGCCCGTAAGTTTAAACTTCCAAAATGCAGTTTAAATGCAGCTTTAAAGGGATCTACATGATCCCAGCTGAGGAAGAAGGGTCTTATCTAGTGAAACTATCGGTCATTTTCTAAAGAAATTGACAATTTATATATTTTATAATCTCAAATGCTTGTTTTGTCTAGCTCTGCGGGAACTCTGTGTAGTCCAGTTCAAGACAGTGACAGTAGGTTGAAAAACTCTCATCTTATTTTCTTCTCCAACTTCAAAATCGTCCTACATTGCTGTTTTTACTTTTTTGGTAAAGGGCGTTTGATCTTCTTTGCATGTTTACTTTGTAAACACTGGGTTGGTACTTCTGCAGCATTGCAGGATGAGAATTGATGAGATGAGATGAGAATTGTTTTGCTGGATAAGACCTTTCTTTGAAGCTGCATTTCGGAAGTTCAAATTCGCGGGCATCATTGAAGTACACTATATGGGGAGAAATCCTGAAATGTTTTCCTCAAAAAAAAACATAATTTCTTTACGACTGAAGAAAGAAAGCTGTAAACATCTTGGATGACAAGGGGGTGTGTGAATTATCTGTAAATCTTTGTTCTGGAAGTGAACTTATCCTTTAATGTGCAATTTAGCACATTGCGTTCATATTCTGGGCACATTTGCTTCTCAGTATATTGGTCTTTTAAAATCAATACATTAGTAGCCTACTTAGTAAAAATAATTAGTGGGCAACAAAGGAAAGCCTTGTTTTGCCCTCCAGTTGGGTGTTCCTATAAGAGTGTGACATCACTTGAAAACGATGAATAACCAAGTATACTTAACCAGAACCCAGAGTCCAACTTATATTTCTCTTAATTGCAAGCTTGTTTACGGAGGCCTGTGAGGCTGAGCATAGCCATTATGGCTTGTGAAGTAGAAAGCCTTGCATTATGTAATGTAATGAAACCCTGATGAGCAAACATTATCTGACCCTCCTCCACACTAGTGCTGTAATGTAGTCACTGCAAATGCAGAATTGATTTTACCGAGAAAAGAACTTTTAAGATAAAGGAAAGAAAGACATCAAATAGTAGCAGTAAGCAAGTGACTATATCACAGTACCAGATGGTAGTACCATAGCATTGAATTATTATCATCCTCATATCATGGTATTTACATGGTACTTCAAAGAATACAATCATGCTATTGTCCAAATTTGTTCTTGAAGGGTTAAAATCTCTTTATTTGCTGTTCATGTCAGTGTTTCAGTCGGCTGCGGCAGAATGTAAACGCAGAACAGCATTATGGTCCATGAATAGACAATGCAGCTATGTCATTGTCTATAATTGGAAGAAGATTATTTCAGTTTACATCTCTCTCTCCAACTCTTGAAGGGGTTTAGAGTACATTGTTTTTACAATGAGGAGCAGATGTTTGAGGAGAGGATGTTATGGATGTGTTTATCTCAAAGTTGGATTTTGAAATGAAGGCAGATGAAGCCAATGGGCTGCCCAGGAAAGGAAGTGATGCACACACAGATGCTAAACAGTTTCCTAATTTATTCAAAAGTCAAAACCACAGTCATTTAAACACTTGTGCTGTGTGGGCCAGTGAAAATACTCAAGGAACCTTGAATGAAGATTGGATAAAGATATGTTGTTAGATACTGCTTCACTACATACTGTGACAATTTTTTTTTTTTTGTTTTTTAGGGCATGACTGCATAGATTTAACTTACATTTAACCGTATATTTCAAGTGTTTTAATAATAATTTAATAGAAGCCTGTTTCTGGTAATTATGGTAATACAATAGGGTAGATTATGGTAGATAATAAAGATAGTTGAGACTTTGTATCTCACAGTTCTGAATTTTTCTCAGAATTACATGATATTAACTTACAACTGCAAGTTATAAAGTTAGAATTACGAGATAAACTCGCAATTCTGACTTTTTCTCACGGTTGCGTGTTTGTATCTTTTTTTTAGAATTGTAAGATATAAACTTACAATTACAAGTTATAAAATCCAATTCTGAGGGGAAAAAAGACTGTTTTCTTATAGTTGCGAGTTAACTCATAATTCTGACTTTAGCAATTGCATGCAACTAAGTCAGATATAAACACACAATGCTGACTTTATTTCCTAGTATTGTGAGTTTATATCTTGACTTTGCAGTTTTAACTCCCAATTGAGAGTTTATTTCTCACAGTTCACAATGTCACCTATCTACACTAAATAAATAAATGGTTTAGCAATGCATTATAAATAAATGGTTATTTATAATAAATGGTTTAGCAATGCATTATATGTAATTTTACTATAAAATACCGTTTATGTAACTGCATGAATTAACATGAAAAGGAAATATGTCCCTCAGTGATACATGGTCACATATGTTTATGTTTTGTATAAATAGTTTTGGTTACAAGTGTGATACAAGTGTGCTTTATTCCAAGTCTTTGTATTTGCACTTGCACATGGAAACAAGGCATGTGAAGATGCAAAGATTTGTGTTTCACAAAACACAGGGATGAGTAAATGAAATGTAAATTAGTAAATTATGACAGAATTCTCATTGTTGAGTCCACTATACATTTTATATCAAATTAATTGATGTCTTAAAAAATGTGTTATGTAACATTGTGTGCGTTTGCACAAGATACACATCAGGAAAAGCTACTGCCACAGGTGCATTCACCTAAAAACCTGTTGAGGTAAATCATTCATTCCTGCCATGCGGTCTTTGCTCTCGAGAAGAGGCACTGCCATATAACCCTTATCTGATCAAGAGCTTGTACATTTTCCAGCAGATGCTCCCAGAGCAGCACTGACATTTGCCATGTATTTACTGAGGTTAGGCTAAAGGCCAAGAGTTCTGATGCAGCGTCAGTGAGGAAGGCAGCGAGTGACTGAGGTCTTATCAGTGAGCGTCAGTCCTCAATGTGTAATAAGGGAGGATTTTGGCTTAGCTGTATTCGGGGTTAACTCTTTAAAATCAGATCATATCACACAGTCTTAGCGGGATACTCAATAGGCCAGAGACCATGCTAAAAGTAACCTGCAAGCTGAAGCACACACATGCTGGAGTGTTTTATCTGGAAAAACACTCTTTTTTGTGAATGCTTAACCTCATTTAAAGTGCTCAAGCAAACACAGTTATCAGCTCAATTAACAAAATGCCAATAAAACCAACAGGATAGAAATATAGTGATTGAAAGGATGATAGCAGGATTGAAAAGTGGGGTGTCAACTTAAAGTTTTAAGAGATTACCCGTGATTATCAGTTAAAATAAATTTGTATTAAAAAATAATAAAACATGTTTCTTTGATAGAAAAAGAGAAATGGAATATGCAGTAGTTCTTAATGAATTGGTAGTTCCCTTCCGGGAACTCGAGCCGCGTCATGGAACGCTATGGGGAACGCCATTGGCAGGCAGCACTCTGAATCATGTCTACAACCAATGAACGACGGGGGTGACGTCACAGGCGCGGTGACATCATCGACCAGGAAGTATAAAGCACGTGCGTTTGAAGCCGGCGGCAGCTTTTGTCATTCAGCGAGAGCGCTCTGTGTTTGTGTCTGTCTGAAGCCATTCTGCTGTTTTTTCGTGCCCAGTTTGGTACACTTTTATTTGAGTAGATATGGTTTCAAAGCAACCTTTTAAAAAGAGTTTGGTGGCGGTGAAGCACCCGCATAGGCAGTGTGTCCCTCCCTGCCGACACTACATTGTTGGTGGGGATACACACAGCCTATGTGTGGTTTGCTTGGGAGCGGGGCACGCACAGTCAGCCCTCGAAAAGGCTGACTGTCCGCACTGTGAACGCCTTCCAGTGCGGGTGCTTCGCTCCCGGAAAGCCCTCTTCGAGAAGGGGGCTTTCACCAGCGTTCCCCGCGGGTCTGGCCCCGCTTCCGCCGAGGCGGAGTGGCAGCTGCACTCGTGGGGTTCGCAGCTCGATCTGCTGGAGGGTATGGAGACGGGTGACCCCCTATCTCCGCCCTCACTCAGCGGGTCGAGCGATCTCCTCCTGGATGCGGAAGCCCGCACTGCGGTTACTTCCCCCCGGGAGGGGATCCCAGAGCTTCTCTTGTCTTCCTCCGAGGAGGTTGACTTTGAGAGCCTGGAAGTTCAACAAACACCACCGCCACCCCGGTCGCCTCACTACGAGGAGCTGATGGAGGTGCTGACCAATGCGGTAGCCAAGCTGAACATCTCTTGGCCCGCTGAACACCAAAGACATGAGCTGCAGCGGAGCAGATTAGACGATCGCTTCCTGCGGACATGGTCAGCACCCCCTAAGCGGAGTCTTCCCTTCTTCCCCGATCTCCATAAAGAACTTACCAGATCGTGGGAGAAGCCGTACTCCTTCCGCCTTTTCAACCCCTCCGAAAATTATGGGAATGTGGGGGGTGCGGAGGAGTACGGATACAGGACGATGCCACGGGTTGAGCAGACGCTCGCGGGCTATCTCTCACCCGGCTCAGCGTCGTCCTTGAAGGCTCCGCCCTTGCCCACTAAGCCATTGAAAGTTACATCCGGCTTAGTGGGCAAGGCGTACACGGCAGCAGGTCAGGCTGGTACATGCCTACACACTATGGCAATCCTTCAAGCGTACCAAGCCGACCTGCTGAAGGAGTTTAAGGAAGGCGAGGAAGTTAACATCACAGAGATGCGGCGCACCGCAGATGTCGCTCTCCGCGCCACCAAGGAGACCGCCCACGCTGTGAGGCGGTCTATGGCAGCCCTGGTGGCCACGGAGAGGCATCTCTGGCTGACCCTGTCCGAACTAAAAGAGAAGAAGGGGGTCACGCTCCTGGACGCCCCCCTGGAACCATCTGGCCTCTTCGGTGCCTCGGTCGACACAGTTGTCGCCAGGCACCAGGAGGCCCGCAAGCAGGCGGCGGCGTTCAGGACCTTCCTTCCTCGCCGAGTTTACTCCTCTGAGGCTGCTGGACGGGAGCAGCCTCAGCCGTGTACCAGCTCCTCGCACCGTGAGGCAAAAAAGCAGAGCGTTGCCGCCCGTGCTCCTCCGGCCAGGCCTAGAGGGCGGGGTCAGCAACGCTCTAAGCCGGGGGCCACTAAGAAGAGGCCCGACCTGAGGGTCGTCCTCCAATCTAAGAGGTCCTCGGCTAAACGGCCCTGACGGTGGTGGCTCAGGGTCGTTGAGGGCAGCCCCTCTCGAGGGGGCTTGCATGGTCAAGCTCCCTCGGGGCCCTCAGGAGATTTGTCAGCTAACCCTGCCAGTGTTACAGGGCGCGACGATCTCCCGCGAACGTCATTCTCTAGCTGTTCCGCCCGGAAATGTAGCGGCCCTGGAGAGTTCGCAACCCCCGCGGGGGTCTTCAGAGGAGCTAGTTCAGGAGCTTCCTGCCAGCTCGCTGTTACAGGTCTCCGAATTAGTTCCTCAAATAAATCCAGACACCAGTCTCGAGAGGCTGGTTCCCTTAGTAAACTTTCTGGCAGCGTGGAAACTACTGCCAAATGTTTCTATGTGGGTCCTGCGTACTGTAGAGAAAGGTTACGCTATTCAGTTCGGCACCAAGTCGCCACCTTTCAGCGGGGTATTTCCAACTTTAGTAAGCCCCGAGCAGGGTCTGGTAATGGAACAGGAAGTATAAACTCTTCTGAGGAAGGAGGCCATCGAGGTGGTCCCTCCTCAAGACAGGGAATCCGGGTTCTACAGCCGGTACTTCATTGTTCCGAAGAAGGATGGGGGGCTTCGGCCCATCTTAGATCTCAGGCTTCTAAACCGCTCAGTCAGAAAACTGAAGTTCAGAATGCTTACAGTCAAGCAGGTCGTGTCACAAATCAGGTCCGAGGACTGGTTTGTCACGATAGATCTAAAAGACGCATATTTTCACGTCTCCATCCTTCTTCAACACAGGAAGTTTCTCAGGTTCGCTTTCAGGGGCGAAGCTTACCAATACAGAGTACTTCCTTTCGGCCTAGCTCTCTCACCCCGAACTTTCACGAAGTGTGTGGATGCTGTGCTGGCTCCACTGCGACTCCAGGGCATCCGCATACTCAACTACATAGACGACTGGCTTATCCTAGCCAATTCAGAGCAGTTAGCGGTTCAACATCGAGGTGTTGTTCTCGTTCACATGCAAAAGTTGGGGTTGAGACTCAACGCCAAGAAGAGTGTGCTCTCTCCATTACAGAGGACCACCTACTTAGGCGTGGTATGGGATTCGACCACGATGCAGGCACGAATGTCTCCTGCTCGGATCGATTCCATACTTACTGCAGTAAATGCGGTCAAGCTAGGCCAGTCACTCACTGTCAAACAGTTCCAAGTACTGTTAGGTCTTATGGCAGCCGCTTCCAACGTAATACCTTTTGCACTGCTGCACATGAGGCCACTACAGTGGTGGCTCAGGACCAGGGGGTTCTCCCCGAGGGGAAACCCGTTCCGCAAGATCAAGGTCACGCGGCGTTGCCTACGTGCCTTGGCCATGTGGAAGAAACCCTGGTTCCTCTCTCAGGGTCCGGTACTGGGGGCTCCCTGTCTCCGCGTCTCGCTAGCGACAGATGCATCCCTCACCGGATGGGGGGCGGTCATGAGTGGCCGCTTAGCCCAAGGCCTGTGGAGCGATCACCATCTCTCCTGGCACATAAATTGCCTAGAGATGCTGGCCGTATTCCAGGCCCTGAAGAGTTTCCTTCCAGACCTGAGAAACCGTCATGTGCTGGTCCGTACAGACAGCACTGCGGTGGTTTATTACATAAACCATCAAGGAGGACTCCGCTCACGCCCCTTGTACAAGCTGGCGTACCGGATACTCCTTTGGTCTCAAGGAAAACTCCTCTCCCTGAGAGTAGTCCATATTCCTGGACATCTGAATGTGGGAGCAGACGTCCTGTCGAGGCAGGGGCCGAGGCCCAGGGAATGGATGCTTCACCCAGAGGTGGTGAAGCAGATCTGGAGAGTGTTTGGCCAGGCTCAGGTGGACCTTTTCGCGACTCGAGAGACATCGCAATGTCCCCTCTGGTACTCTCTAGTTCCTCCAGCTCCTCTCGGACTGGATGCCATGGTACAGACGTGGCCGAGGCTTCGTCTGTATGCGTTTCCCCCGATCGCTCTGCTCCCGGGAGTTCTGGAAAGGGTCTGCCGGTTTCAAGTACGGCTGTTAATAGTAGCCCCGTACTGGCCGGCCCGAGTGTGGTTCTCGGACCTAATATCTCTCCTCGACGGCTCTCCAGATTCCTGTCAGGAGAGACCTCCTATCTCAGGCTGGGGGCGCAATTTGCCACCCCCACCCAGAGAAGTGGAGGTTATGGGTGTGGCCCCTGAGGGGGCACAACTCATAGGAGCGGGTCTCTCAACCGAGGTTGTTGAGACCCTTCTCCAATCCAGAGCTCCCTCTACGAGGAAACTGTATGGCCTTAAGTGGAACTTGTTTGTGAGATGGTGCCGCGAGCACCACTTAGACCCAGTTAACTGCCCGGTTGGTACAGTGCTGGAGTTCCTACAATCTCGCCTTTCCGCAGGGCTAGCTCACTCCACCCTGAAGGTTTACGTGGCGGCTATAAGTGCCTACCACGCCCCTCAAGGTGGCCTCTCAGTGGGCAGAGATCCCTTGGTCATTCGTTTCCTCCGCGGTGCACTCAGGTTGAGGCCTCGAGTGAAACCGAGGGTTCCCACGTGGGACCTAGCTGTAGTGCTAGAAGCTCTATGCAAGCCTCCATTCGAGCCCATAGAGGAGAGTACAGACCGCCTGCTTACCATAAAGACAGCGCTGCTCTTAGCTCTCACCTCTCTGAAGAGAGTTGGGGACCTTCAGGCCCTTTCAGTGGCCCCTTCACACATTGACTTTGCCCCAGGGATGGCCAAAGCTTTTCTTTACCCGAGAGTAGGGTATGTACCGAAGGTCCCGTCCCTAGCACCTCAGCCAATCACGCTACAGGCGTTCTATCCTCCTCCGTTCGCGGAGCCGGATCACAGGAAGCTAAATTGCATGTGCCCTGTCAGAGCATTAGATGCCTACGTCCACAGAGCTGCCACGTGGCGTAGATCAGAACAGTTGTTTGTCTGTTTCGGCCCTCCAAGGAGGGGCTTCCCGGCTGCCAAGCCCACTATTAGTAGATGGATCATTGATGCCATTTCTACAGCGTATGAGTCCTCTGGTCTTCCAACCCCGTTGGGTCTCAAGGCTCACTCTACACGAGGTGTATCATCCTCCAAAGCTCTGACAGCAGGTGTCCCCATCCAGGACATCTGCAATGCTGCGGGTTGGTCCTCGCCCCTGACATTTGTCAGGTTTTACGAACTCGACCTCAGAGCCGCTCCAGGCTCCACTGTCCTCTCGTCCTAACAAGTTAGGTCCAAGAGAGTCAGCCACCTCCCTAGCCAGGAGGAGACTTCTCAAGGCGCATTCTTTCTGCGGAAAGAAGAGAAGTCACTTTCGCCACAAAGAGATCTGCATCCTCAGCCTTTTTGTCCGTGGAAAACTAGACAAAAGCTCTTACTCCCGCGTTCTGGTGCTGTTACCAGACCGAGCTCTTTCAGTCCCTCTTGTTCTGGCGGAACCCCAGACAAAGGACTAAGACTCCTCGTGAGCCCGAGGGCCGAGGGGTGCCTCTTGCACTGGCTGGCGACCAGGCAGAGGTCCACTTGTTCTTGTGTGCCTGAGGGCCGAGAACCATACAGTCCTCTTGTCCGCGGAATGCTAGACAATGGCTTAATTCCCCTCGTGTTCTGGCAATTGCTACCAGACCGAGTGTATTTCGGTCCCTCTGGTTCTGGCCTTTCCCAGACCAAGGACTAAGACTCCTCGTCTGCCTGAGGGCCGAGGAGTGCCTCCTGCGCCGGCTGGCTACCAGGCAGAGGCCCTTACTGTCTTCCACGTGAGTCCGAGGGCCGGGGATTGCAGTGCCCTCTTGTCCGCACAAGGCTAGACAATGGCTTATTCCCTCGCGTCCTGGCGGAGTTCCAGGCCGAGCCCTTGAGTCCCTCTTGTTCTGGCGGAACCCCAGACAAAGGACTACCTTCTCCTCGTGTGCCTGCGGGCCGAGGAGCACTCTTGAGGTCGAGTGCACTGTCCTCGTGGGTCTGAGGACCGAGGACTACCTTCACCATCTGTCCGCGGAATGCTAGACAGTGGTCATTGCGGTCCCTCTTGCTCCTCTTGGCTACCCCCAGACAAAGGACTAAGACTTCTCGTGGGCCTGAGGGCCGAGGAGTACCTCTCGCTCTGGCTGGTGACCAGACAGAGGAAGACTACCATTCCTCGTGTGCCCGAGGGCCGAGGACTACGGGGCCTTCTTGTCCGCGGAATGCTAGACAAGGGCTCTCTCTTTTCCACCCTGGTTGAGCAGACACTGCGCAGGGCTTGGAAATTATGGGGGCGTTGGTAGTCTCGTTCCCCATAGCGTTCCATGACGCGGCTCGAGTTCCCGGAAGGGAACGTCTCAGGTTACGTATGTAACCCTAGTTCCCTGAGGGAACGAGACGCCGCGTCTCGGACCATAATTCCCGCACCCTGCGGCGCTCGCTTCATTCCTAGAGCTGCCGCCGGCTTCAAACGCACGTGCTTTATACTTCCTGGTCGATGACGTCACCGCGCCTGTGACGTCACCCCCGTCGTTCATTGGTTGTAGACATGATTCAGAGTGCTGCCCGCCAATGGCGTTCCCCATAGCGTTCCATGACGCAGCATCTCGTTCCCTCAGGGAACTAGGGTTACATACGTAACCTGAGATGTTTTTTATTTTAGAAGTTAATACTGGAGGACATGGCAACATTTGGCGCAAACAAAATGAATTATTATTTAATGTTTTAGTCGTGATAGGGACATGACAATATATTGCATAGCAAAATGATCTTGGTGATCATATATGCTATTCTGAAAGCATTCACTGTGATTTCGATGCAGATATGTGTACTGTACATGACTTTATACTTCAGATAGTTTCAGTCAGATTATTCAAATCAAAATAGATTTAAAGCAAACTTTGAATGTAACATTTAGCTATTCTTTATGGTTTTCTAACCTCTGATCATTATGTTTCCTCTGCCACATTTATATGGTGCGAATCATTCTTTAGTTCTGAGTCCTGTGTTAGACCATACTGTATGTTTCATGATGTAAAATGCTCGCGCCTATTCAAAACTTCACTTCAAAATGTCAGGAAATCCCTTCATCTCTTAGAAAAGAATGATGTAGCTGCCTTATCTAACCTCTATCTCTTTCTGTCATTTTCTGTATTTTCAGAATGCTCTCTTCCAAAATGTGAACCCAAGCTTGAGTTACCTAGTCACACAGGTAAGAGACTGTTATTCCTAACATTTATTTGGTTGAGCTTTTTGATATTAACCCTTTTTCTGTAATTGTGCCATAAGGTTTAAGGGTGTTTATATTGTTTTGCTTTGTGTCAGAGCTATGTTTCACTTTTTCAAGTTTGGCCTATAATGTTCAAATTAGTCTCTTTTCAGCTATTAGCAATTTTTTTGAGACGTTGAGATGTTTAAACTTCATGTGACATTTATATTAGGCTGCTGCACATAATTGTTTTTGATTCAGTTTTAGTTGATTAGTTTTAATGATTTGAAATCCAGGTTCAATAATATGGAATACCATCTTTTATCTGTGAAGCAAAACTACTGAGCTTTAATATCTTGATTAATCTAAATCTGCTTACTAGCTTTCATCGGGTCATGCTACATTGTTTCTGCAAGTTGAAACTAGTTTGTACTTTTTATTGTGCAGTTTCTAAACTAGATATTGCACAAATGCAACTGAACTGCGGCTGAATTGTAGGTGATATCATTGAACTAGGTTATAACACTATACCGAAGATCGCATTACATCTGAAAAAGATTAATCACTCTTTAGGAAATCAGACCTTTTTATTAGAAAATTGTTTTTTTTTTCTTTAAATCAGGCAGTTGGCAGGTTCTAGGACGTATTTAGGAAGTAACTATACTTGACCCAGTTATGTCTAATATTAGTTGAACATTTGCTCATCCCAAGATAATATCTTCCGCAGCCAGCCGACACAGTTAATATCTGGTTCTTTTGATTTGCTTAGATTTGTTACAGTATTAGGTTTATTTTGCTTGATAACACCCTGAAAAGAATAACTTTTGGCTATTTTAATCAAATCCAGTGTATGTAATACAAACCAAAATACATCATTTTTATTATTTCAAAAATAAATTACTATGTTTGTTTAGAAAACACTGTGCTGGTTATATGAGTGATCTCATTTATCTCATTGTTGCCCAAAGTGCACAGAACATTTCTGTGAGTGGCAATAATCTAAATCACTTCAATAAGCATGTCTAAAAATAAATGGGGATGTACAGCATTTCTTTGTTTCTCACATTCGTCCCCTACGGCATTCATAGGAGACCCCAGCTTGTTATTCATTTCAAGCTGTGTCTTTCATAATCAGCTCTCTAATGACTACTGAACCTCAAAACTACAGTAATAACATCCCAGCAATAATTACAAATCTAAATCATTATGGCCAAATCTTTAAAAAAAAAATACATTAACTAATAACATAAACTCATAACAAGAACTAAGAAAACATGAGAAACTTAGAAAACCTAAAACCAAGCAAATAAAGTTTTAGATTGATAATTGTAGGCAAGTGAGTTCTGCCCTTTTCCCAGCAGTGGTTTACTCTTTCTCTAATTGGAGACTGAAGTGTATTAGACCCATGCCGAGATGTGCCGGAATCTGGTACGTTCTCAGGTCCGGAGGGAGTCACTGGCACAATGGACATCTCCAGAGGAGGTCTTTATGCTGTCTGCCAAAGTCCTCGACATGCTCATCACCCCCAATCAGTCCCACCATAGCTACTGGCAAGTAGCGTAAACATGAAGGCTCCAAAGATTCTTTAGTACCCAAAACCTTAAAACACCTCTTTTCAGAAAGATGGACACACACATACACATCCGAACACTTTGGTAGGCTTCTGTCCAAATTAGCTTTCAAGCAGGGTTAAATCCTATACAATGAAGTTTTAAAAGAACTTTGTAGTTCACTTAGTTTGACACGTAAAGAAATATGGTATAAAGCGTGGTTAACACAAAATACTTTTGCAGTTATCTGAGGTTAGAACATTTCTCAATGACCAAACACACTAAAAAGGTACTTGCCAGTTATGCACGAGTAACTGGTTAGTTAAAGCGAAAATGTGCAGGTTTTAGTGTTATCTGATAGCTAGATGTGCAGGAAGTACAAAGACCAAGAACTGACCAGCACACATGGCCACACCGTCTAGAGACATCATCTTCTCAACAACATTTATAAATAGCTGACCTAGTCCAAGTGGACTATTTTCCAGGTTGCCTGTGAAATAGGGCTTGCATATAACCAATGGTCAAGTCAAGTCAAGTCAAGATTATTTATACAGCGCTTTTTACAATACAAGTTGTGTCAAAGCAACCTTACAGTATTAAAATAATAAAATAAAATGTCAATAATAATGCAAGAGTTCCATATTGCAATAAAGTCAAATTGGGGAGGACTCATCTGGTTCCCATGGCCTTGTGCCGGTGGCCGTTTTGGGTAGGAGTTCTTTCTTGATGATCTGTCTCTGGGGCTCATCTATCCGCTGACATTCGGCTGTAGGTGTTGATCCACCATCTGGTCTAGGTTTGGACTGGATCCGGGGGACTGCAGTGACCATCTGATCTGGATACGGACTGGATCTGGTGGCTATGGTGACCTGGGAATAAGAAACAAACAGACTAATATTAATGTAGATGCAAGAGTTCCAAGTTACCACAAAATCAGATTGGAGAGGACTCATCTGGTTTTCGCTGTCTTGCGTCGATGGCCGTCTAGGTGATGAGGTCTTCACTGATGATCTGTCTTTGATGTGGTCTCTGCTGACATTCAGGGCTGTAGAGGATATCTCTGGGTGCTGATGGGCACGGACTAGATCCGGGAGACTGGCTAGTATATTTTAGTATAGCTAGTATAGTTTTCTGATGCAGTTCAGAAGCAATTGTTGGACCACAAAGCTTTCAGTTATTTTCTTCTCTTTTTTTTCCATTTAAACCCATACTTTTATTTAAGTGGTGTCCAAACATGACTAAACAGAATTGACAACAGCTGTCAGATTTGCTAAGGAACAGAATGGAATGAATTAATAGTTTAAATGAGACATATAAGATCATGGGAATTAGAGTCTGAATCAGATGGTTTCTTCAGTTTGTTCTTCCTCCATGGAAGGGTCTAATGAGAAGAGGAGGCTCTGTGGTACTTTAACATATCAGTACACAGTTCTGAGGTATGGAGTATTTAGAGAAAGGGAAATATATGGTTTGTGATGATACATTTTATCTATATTGTCTTTCTACTTTCTAGTCAGAATGAGAGGCTGCACATGCGCATACGCACCACATACGCATAAAATTTTGTAATTATATATATATATATATATATGATTTTACTATGTTTAAGGATGCCAAGTAGTAAAAAAAAAGTCCACAAGCCTGATTTGTACACGGTTTACAGTTGTAGAAATAAGAAGCACCCATTAATTTGCCTCTTGCTCGCTAATAATGATTAGAAGTCAGATTCGTTTCCATGAACAGGTTCTTTCGAAGACATCGTTTTAATGAACCAGTTAAAAAAAAAAAAAAAACGATTTAGAAGATATTTTTGGTGAAACTGGTTTATGTTGTCCACAATTTTCAGCACTGCACGCCAGAATAGATTATGACGTGGTTGAGGGTCTTGATCTTATTTCCATCTTAACTGAAATGGTATTTTTAAACCTTTTTATCAGCCAATGATAATTCTGAAAGAAAACACAGAGAGCACAGATCAGTGACCAAGAGCTCATCTGATTGACAGATAAACTACCACCTCTTAAATCAGTGTTGTTGTTAATGTTCTGGTTGTTTTGTTTCAGTGTACAGTTTGTTAATTTTGTGCAAAGCATACACTTAAACTAAACATCATTCAGCTGATCTGTACTCATGTATTTTAGACACTTAATGTCTTGTTCTATTCATGCAATAAACGCATGTCCACTGCTGAGCTGTGGGCGATTACTAATTTCATGGGCAATGCAGACGAAATGACAATTCAAAATCAATCAGAGCTACAGAAAATGAAACTTCATATTATGAGAAGGCTACTTTCTACGACCTTTATATCCTGCAGTCATGGCAAAATTAGGTTCCTCCAATCTAAAAAAAAACAATAATTGAAAAAGAATCAAAAACAACAATTCCATCCCATCGATTCCAGAAACAGGAATCGGAATCAGACACGATTCCAGAAATTTTGGATTCTAACAGCTCTACTGATTAACTGGTATTTCACACATGATCCATACATGGTAAACTTATGGTTATTTTCCAGAAAAGGCTGTACAGTTAATTAAATTTGCAAAATGCAAAATTTGAAGCAAAATAGGGTCTATGTTGTGAAAAGTTTTTTTTTTTCCTCATTCTCTTTAAAAGCGTCTAATTTCGTGATTTCGCATTAAAAACTAAAGCATTATCAAGAACTTTTAGCAACACTAAGACACTAAAGATTCTCCTAGATATTGCTATATCAACAAATCAGAAACTCCATTGCTTCAATTGCTTGCCTTATCTATCAGATGAAGATGCATGAGGCAAATGAGCTTCAGATAATATATGTGAAGGACATCTGTATTTTTGATGATCATAAAGCAGGTTCATTAAAATATCTTTATAATTTTGCTAACTAAAATGTATCTACACACACTTAATTGGTCTATAAAAGTACAGTTTTTCTCATTTAAAGCAAAAATACACAAGCGTCAAAGGCATTTTGCATCCAGCTGAAGTAACGGTTCTTGAGGCAGCAATTGTACATTACTGCACTGATCATAACGCAGAAGTGTCCCTTTCGAGTGCCTAATTTACTCATAACATCATTGTCTGGTAGTCAATAGGTGTCTGATTGCCAGTAATATCCCTATGCTGACTGCTTGACAAGCCATGCATAATACCATATACAGTACATAGCCTATATAATACGTATCTCCATTTTTCCAGAATCTTCCTGAAGGCCCATAAAAAATACTGGGATATTTACTGAAAGCTTTACTGGACAGTTTATGCATGAATTTGCATTATGTAAATTGCCCTCCCCACTGTTTACATAGCACCCTGCAGTTAGCGCAGTGTGGGCTAATTCTAGTGTGTTTACTCAACGTAAACAGGCAATATAATTGTCCTCCAAGGAGTTTGCTTGGAATTGCACTTAGAATGGAATATCAAGCCAGCATATTATTCCATGAATATGTTCAGGGTGTGGAGATGGTTTATTTGAATTTTTGAAGTGTATTCCAGGTTTGTGGTGATTATTTCCTTCTCTGTGACATTGCTAATGTGATTTTCTGTTGATTGATGCAAAAGCATGGCAGAATACCTTCTAAAGTGTTGGGGCCAAATTTGATTGTGTTGTAAACATATTCCTGCCGGTGGGTAATTACATTATGTATGTATCATAATGTGGTTTGTTCTCTGTTTAGCAGTACAATTACACTAACTTTAAATGATTCAGTTAAATGTAATTTAATCACAGGCTAACCCGGTTAATTTGTCCAGCATCTGGAATCATGATATTGATTCCAGATTCCATCATAAATTACTATTATTACCTATTTTACAAATATCCAGTCAGGATTTTTGTGATTCCTTTAAATATTTGTTTTCTTTATATATATCAAGACCTAAAGGCACATGACACTGCTGCCTCTTCCTCGAAAGCATCCATGCATGTCAGCTGGGTCCATGTCTCTGGTGCTCAGATCACCACCATCTGATCAGCCCTGCCCCCAACCATCTAACTAACCAATCACATCCAACTGAGAATAGCTCTCACCCAATAGCAAACCATGAGATCATAATGGGTTCTGTCACAGAGCTGCGTGCAGGGGCCCTTGTATTGACTGTAGGAGATGAGAAGGGAAGATGGCAGTGAAAGGGAAGGGAGGAGAGAAATTATAGCTCTGGTTTCATCAAGCCTTGCCCTACTACAGCTGCTGAGTGTGTTTATGGCTGAAGATTTTTGCTGGATGCTTCGGATAAGGAATAATGGCCTTGCAGATCCTCTCTGCAGGGATTTGTAAGTGATGTTTCTGTGATACCTGCTGTGACTGTGCAGTTTGTTGTGTTTTACTGCGTAATACAGCATCATACCTAGGGAATTGTGCCACTCAGTGTGCTTTTGATTAACATTTCAAATACAGATCACTGTTGATTACACATGATGATGTTCTATTTCAAAATAGAATGTGTGCTTACAGTTTTTTCTGGTGTCTCTGATGGGATAGGATTTGGAATTTCTTTTGTGTTAAATGCTGGTTTTGCTGTGTTTTGCTTTGTTCATGCTCTGCATGTAGCCTATATATATAATCACTTTCATAGCAGTATGTATTATCTTCATCTCACAGTGATGTAGCAGTTCTTACATCTGCTAGATTATTCTATATGCTCAGTCTGCTGTGAGTAACTAGTGAGCATGGATTGGTCTTCGGTTCCCTGAGCTATAAGTGTCCTTGCTGGGTTCTGTGTTTGCATTGGCTCAGGCCTCAGATGCCTGTACAGTTTGCTGTGGTGTGGTTTGAGGCCGTTAGAGTAATTTGCCTATATGATTTCCTCTTCTGAATGCCATGTGTTTTCAGTGAAGCAATTCAATTTCAAGCCATTGTTTCTTTACAAAGTGAAACATAGGCTTATAGGTTCCTAAACACTGAAAATCCATGACAAGTACATTTTTCACTGCTGTCTTGAGGTTCTTCTTATTGAAACAGAAAGTTGATGGTGTTTAATGTTTAAATCCTGGGCTATTTCTCCTTGGGTTCCCTCTGGAATTGAATTTTTTCATTTGTTTGTTTGTTTTAGAATAGCTGCTTTGATATTTGAAAGGTCTGTGGGTCATTTTGGTTTACAAAACTTACATACAGCCACACTGTAAACAAAATCTGTAGAAATTACAGTATTACTGGCAGCTGGTTGCCAGTAACTTACTGTAGATTTAAATTTATGCTATTTACTGGCAACAGTTTGTTCAAAGTTAATTGAACATTAACATTAACAAGTCTTTATCTTTACAGAATAAAACTAAAATAACAGCCTCATGCAAAGCATTCTGGGAACCAAAATCTGAAGGAAAAAAACAGAAAAAGGTTGATGAAGGTTTCTGGTTCCCAGAATGCTTTGCAGTAGGTTGTTATTTTATAGTTTTATTCTGTAAAGACAAAGACTTGTTAATGTTTAATGTTCATTTAACTTTGAACAAACTGTTGCCAGTAAATAACAAATTAAAAATCTACAGTAAGTTACTGGCAACCAGCTGCAGAACTACAGCAATTTTTTTACAGTGCATATTTGTATTTTTCATTCATTCATGAACTTTTTCATTTCATTCATTTTTTTTTAAATGTAAGTTGTTAAAATGCTACAGGACTACACAGGTTATTTGGTTCCTCAAGAACATAAATGTGGCAATTAAAATGTATTTATTTATTTATTTGAGCTTTTAAAGTATTCACATTCTAGGTATTACTGTGTGTAATTTATTAACTACAGACCTTGTTTCACTTATACAAAAATAAAATAAGTTCCATAGGAATTGGATTAGAACAACTCTGTTTTATAACTTCAAGTCACTTCCTTTAAAACCAATAGTAATTGAGAAAAATAAATAAATAAATAAAATAAAATATGAGTGTTAGTGCAACCAAAGGCAGACTGACAAGACCAGTGGTATTTCTGTTTAAAAGGCCGTTTAAAAGATGACTTCACCCAAAAATGAAAATGTTGTTGTTCCAAAGCCATAAGCCATTCATCTTGGAACACAATTTAAGATATTTTTGATGAAATCCGAGAGCTTTTTGACCGTGTATACACAGCAACGCAATTGACACTTTCAAAGCCCAAAAAGTGAGGATATCTTAAAATAGTCCATGTGGCACTTAGTTCAATCGTATTTCTCTGAACCTATAAGATTACATTTTAAAGATTTAGATGTTATGCATGATGTAGTAAACATGAGGTAATTAATTGTTTATTTTATTTATTTAATAAATAAATATAAATATACCTGCTATAAACTTCATAACTTCTTAAAAAACTTGTTCTTGTTGGCACCTGTTCTTCAAGGTGGTTCTTTGGAGACACATCAACTCCCTGTCGACTGCATCGATGTCTTGGCAAATCTTGAGATGCCCTAGAGAGCAAATCGGTTCAAAACACAGCGCATCCATCTGCACATACTGTCGCATGTTATATGTGTGAAGATGCATGCATCTCATTAAATCTAGGAAGACAGAAGGTAGATTGATAGATTTCATATTTCAGACATTAATGCAATAAAATACTCACCACATCATCATCATACAAACCACTCCTGCATTAGAGCTATGAAATAATCTGAAAGATTTTCTAGATTTACAAATTCAAATTTTCATGTGCTTTCTATCATCCCAAAGTGAAAGGCAGAGTGCTTCAGGAAACTGTGGGTTCATTTTGAATTCTCATCCCAGGAAATCCCATAACCTCACAGCCTCGCAGGCTCTAAATATTTTACAACGTTGTCAATATTCATCCATCTTTTAGGGGAAATGGTACAAATAACAGAGACTTAACTGCCAAACCAGCACTCCTCAGGTAACTTATTCTATAAGATCATTGTACTTCCTCCATCTTCTTTTCTTAACAAACAGAGAACCCATAGGTGGTTGTGTCTGCTGGTTTGTGGTGTGTTTAGTGTTTTACAAGGTTAGTTAGAAAACTTGTGAGCTTAGAAATCTGCAAAATGCATCTGTAAGAAATGTATATATTATTATATTATAAACATTAACATTAAGCTGGTCTGAATCAATGTATATTGTGCAAAACACTATGCAAATAAATTTGACATCACTGTCATCACTGAATTAATTGGGCCTCTTGAAATGATTTTATTTTATTTTATTTTTTCATCCAAATTTGTCAAATTCCATTAAATTCATTTAAGTTAAATTCATTTTTATGACTGTTTCATGATTTATTTAAAGTTTTCATAGGTTTCCTTCTATCAGATACAATGACCCTGTACAGCTGTTGGTCACACCGGAGATTAGCTTTCAGCCAGCATCTGACAACAACTCCTGAGCACAGCTCAGTCTGTTATATAGCAATATATCCTCCATATCCTCCTGAGGCAAGCATTGCTATTTTCTAACCCTCAGTTTGATGACTTGAAGAAACCACTAACCCCTCCAGCACATAACTTGTCTAAGTCTGTTTGTGCTACGAACATAAAAAAGTGTGCTATCACATTTCTAAGTGATCGGTATTATGATTTCTGCCAGCTAGACAATAAATAATAAAAAAAATGTTGTTGACAGAAGGACCCAAGTTATATTAAGGGACCTGATTATCATAAAGACTTCGGTGTCAATGAGGAAGCAAAGTAATGTTATAAATAAAATCCTAGATGTTTTTATTATTCATGAGCTGTCCGTGCAACATCATGCAAGTCTCCATATAGCCTTCCATGTGAGTTACCACTTCAATTACAGCTATGTTTTTTGAAAGAAAGATTTTCACTCTTGGAATATAATGTGCTTAGCAAATCATCACCCCAGAGACTTTGCTTATTAAGTCCTTGTTTTGTTATCTAGGCAACAGAAGAGGCTTGTGGGTAGTGTAGTTTAAAATAGGGAGCAATAATACAGTCAAGTCACCTTTATTTATATAGCGCCTTTTACAATACAGATTGTGTCAAAGCAACTGCACAGTATTTAAACAGCACAATAGTGTGTAAGTAACGCATTATTGTAACAATCAATTTTCAGTTAAAGGCAGTTCATCAATGAATTCAGTGATATCATCGTCAGTTCAGTTCAAATAGTATACGATATCGCTGGAAAATGTCCCCAACTAAGCAAGCCAGAGGCGACAGCGGCAAGGAACCAAAACTCCACAGGTGACAGAGATGGAGAAAAAAACCTTGGGAGAAACCAGGCTCAGTCGGGGGACCAGTTCTCCTCTGGCCAGACCAAACAACAGTTTGTACCAATGTCTGATTGTAGAGAACTCATCAGGATCCTGTGGTGTAGCGCCGATGGCCGTCAAGGTTGGCGAGGTCTTTATTGATGATCCGCCTTGGAGCTCATCTGGTTGACATCCACGGCTATTGAAGTCATCTCTAGGTGGTGATCCATGATCTAAGCTGGGTACGGACTGGATCCGGGGGACTGGAGTGACCATACAGTGCTGACACCTGCTGGGGGGACCTTGTTTAAAGGGGTGCTATTATGCTTTTTCACTTTTTGAACTTTAGCCAGTGTGTGGTGTGTATGTTTGGGCATAAAAAATACAAAGTTACAAATCTCAAAGTCCACTCCAAACGGAGATATTTAGTTTTAAAAAATACCTTTTCAAGAACTACAGCGAAACGACTCGTTTGGACTACAGCGTTTGTTTTCCGGATGCAATGATGTCACAACGCGGTATCCCGCCTACTGAAATTCAATTCGTTGGCGGGTGGGGGATTCGCCTAACTTTACCCATGTACTAAGGACAGCCGCTTTTTTGGGATGCTACAGCAAGCTGTAGGTCGGCTCATTTAAACACAGCTTTAACTAAAGGGTCCACGAACTGCTCCGGTAGCCGTGCTGAAGCCGCGCCGTTCACGTGTGTTGAACAGAGGGTCCAAAGACACGCAGATCCGCAGCTGATGTAAACACGAACATTGACTAGTGATCATCCGTGGACGCGTCGGAGCCGCGCCTAGACGTGCAGTGTGTGGTAAGATATTTATTCATCATACAGTGTAGATAACTTCACTAGCCTTATGGTTTCAGGCATGCAAATAATTAAATACATTAGCACAATAATTATAATGTCACGTATCGGCGATCTCGCATGCTGACGATAGGATAAACAATAGCGTATTTACTCACCCTTCATGCATCCTAGGTGTATATGATTTCCTTCTTTCAGACGTATGCAATCGGAGTTATATTAAATAAATTCTGGCACTCATAGAACAGCATAGACTGAAAATACGTCGATCCATAGTAAAAAAAAGTGCCTCACATGGCCCCGGGGTGGTCGGTAAAAGCCTCCTTTAGCAATCAGATGTGTTTTTGTAAAAAAATATCCATATTTAAAACGTAAGAATCACTTTAATCTAGTTTGCTGCTTTGGGAAGGGGCGTAGCAGGGTGGAACGCGGGTCTACACTGTGTGCCAATCACAACGCAGTGGGACTGCTGACCAATCACTATACATTTGGTTTTGCGGAAGGCGGAACCCGGAACTAATCGAACCGTTTGTGCCAGCCTGTGGAGAAAGCTATTATAATAATCTAAATAATGTGAAAAATAATGCGTTTTTCAAACAACTAAGCATGAGAGCATGTTCAAGTACACCCCAAAAACAGAATAAAGACTTTGTAAAGGAGCATAATAGGACCCCTTTAAAACTATAGTCTGCCTTTTTAACGTGAGGCTTTTTAATCACATACTTTTGCACTCCAGTGTATGCATGCTTATGCAATCTCTTTATGGTATCATAGTTGGCAAAATCGTAAATATCATAACAAAAGGGTTATTTAAAAATGAATCTAGACTGTATAAGCAATGGTCAAACATATGTCTGCATTTCAGAAGGTTTTAAAGGAGTGTCTTCTGCCTGAAGTCTATATTTTGGAGGGTTTTGGGGTGGAGTTTGGGCAGTTGTGGTTGTGCGCCTGCATGCCTGCATGAAAACCCAGTTTGGAAGACCTGCAATTAGCAAAATAATAGCAGTGCGTCCAAAATTAGAAGCAGAAGCCACACTCCTCTCTCTCTTGTCCTATTTTTTTCAGAGTCTTTCAAGAAGTGAAATAAGGAAACTTTTGCTCTTTGATGATGCTGATTGAGATTTAAAGGATTGCTGAGCTCATTAATAACTTAGAATATATCGAATATTCCGTGGGATTCGTAGCTTGTTTGAAGGTCTCATTTGATTGCACTGCATGCTTCTGAAAACAACAGAGAATTTTAATGTAGTGTGTACACTTTAGCTCTAGAATATTTACTGTTATGTTTATGCATCTAGCAGATGCTTTTATTCAAAGTGATTTACAAGTAGAACAAAAGCACTTTAAAGGGGCTATATGCAATTTTCTGAAATTTAAACTCACGACTGACACCTGCGGCCAAAAAACGGAACTGCTCTTCCTTTCTGCTCACTCTCGTACATGCGCTCGTACGTGCACACTTCACAAGTATGCTGCTGCAAAAAAGTCAACATTATGTTTACAGAGGTAAGAACAGTCAAATACTGTTTGAGAAACTAAGTTTGTTTGCAATATATATGACTAGCGGTGGTGGCAGAGTGATCTGAAACGTTTAACATGAACGCGCTTGACGTCACATCCGCAGACAGAGCGCAAAAAATCCGACCCGACAGAAAATAGGAAACATAGGATACAGGCTTATAGGTGCACCCACTGTGAGCTGACAAGGTGTCAGTATGCTCATCAGGAGATGTTTGAGTCATAAATGGTCAAATAAAAAGGCTATTGTTACGTTTATTTTGGGGGAAAAGTTGCATATAGCCCCTTTAAAGAGCAAACAATATTTGTAATATACATTAGCAAGTTTATTAGACAAATAGTTATATCATCTTGTGGAAACCTAGCATCATGTTTTGTCATTTTTATTTCTTTTTTATAAACCAATGCTGTTTGTCTGTGTATTCTGTAAAAAGTATTTAAAAAGAGCATGTGACTACAACTTACAACTCGACAAAATTACGGTAATTACAACATGCCATGAACTCATCGTAAGTACCAAACTTCAGCTGCATCTTAAATAGCATATTTCACTATTATAGAAGTTTTTCCTGAACACGGAAGTAAGTCCGACTCTTAACTGAAAGAATGCTTTGCATTTCCGGTCTGCATTGTTTCTAGTCAAATTCTAGTCAAATCAGGGTATATTCCCAGCTAATAAACTAATGTTAAACCTATGAAAATGTTTTTAAAAAGCACATGGCTCCATAGCGCCATCACTTGGCAATGTCGCAATGACCGTCATTTGTCAGTGCCACACTTTAATTTAGTGTGTAGATGACACGAAGCAGCGGACGTTAGCTACATTAAAACCGATGGACGCTATTTGAATGGGTTCCTACGGAAACCGGAACAGAAAAGCATTCAATCTGACGTTAGAATTCGTAATGGCTGCGCTCATCGTTTACTCAGGAAAAAGGTCTATACTTGACCTATTATTTCCGGTGAGATTCTAAAGTGTGCGTATGATGGACACTATACTATTCTATTAGGTCATAGGAGAGGATGGTAGGTCATGTGATAACGTCAACATCGTCAATGTAGTACATCCAGATTTTATTCATACTATATAGAACATACTTTTTAGCAGCCACTAAGTAATGAAATAAAAATAAAAGTACCTACTCACAGCCACAATCTCTGTATCATCTAGCTTTTGGTGTCAGTCATCGATACTGTCTATGTACTGCACTTTATATTTTATAATATGAATTTTGGTTAAATTTATTCAACTACAGGAAAAACTGAGCACCAACATACAGTGCCTTCCACTAAAATTGGCAATTTGTCACCTTTGGTAAATATGGGCAAAGGCGGCTGTGAAAATAGATCTGCGTCATTTATCTTTTTGATATTTCATTTAAAAAAACTCACAGTTTTAACCTTTCATTGAAGTAAATTGAAAGTGGGGGAAGACTCTCATTATGAAATTTTTTTTTTTTTCTCCAATGCATGTTGGCCATAATTATTGGCACCCCTAGAAATTCTTATGAGTGAAATATCTCT
>NC_133369.1:34349251-34390264 GCF_049309525.1 Garra rufa
AACACCATCACTGCTCTTACCGGCTGATTTGACCCCAGGGTAATGTTACATACATGCCAGTCATGTGAGAGATCTAAACTGAAATGTGTCGCTATATGTTGTAATGGAGTTCCGCACTGTGTTACGTTTATATATGTGTTGAAAGAATATTAGCAGCTCCTGTCATACTGGAATGCAGACATGAGATGCAGGGTGATGTCATGTATTCCAATGAATTTGAGCTGAATGGACATATATGACAGGAAAAGTTTTACAGAGAAGCTGACATTAAAGTACCTGAATTGTCTATCTTAAGATAATTTTTTATTGTTCAGACTCATGTCTCAGTATGTTTATGTTTTGTTTTGAAATTACCTAATTTCTGTGTTTTCAGTCTGAAATTATAATTAAGACAACCATTATTGCTAAATGAAATAAATGTGGTTTACACTTTAGATTAGGGAACACACTGTTCTCTATTGAACAAGTTGCATATTAGAGTGGAATTTCAGTTTTCAGCTTGTTTTGGCGATGGAGGTCACATATATAGTCGAAGTCAAAAGTTTACGTACAACTTGCAGATTCTGCAAAATGATAATTATTTACCAAAATAAGAGGGATCATACTAAATGCTCACTGATGCTTCAGAAGGAAACACGGTGCATTAAAAGCCAGGGGTGTAAACTTTTGAACAGTTGTGTAAATTTTTCCTATTTTGCCTAAATATAATATTTTTTTCATTTAGTACTGCCCTTTAGAAGCTACAGAAGATACATACATGTTTCCCAGAAGACAAAATAAGTTAAAGTTATCCTGATCTTTAAATTCAAAAAGTTTTCACCCCCTGGCTCTTAATGCATTGTGTTTCCTTCTGAAGCATCACTGAGTGTTTGAACCTTCTGTAATAGTTGCATATGAGTCCCTCAGTTGCCCTCAGTGTAAAAAGATGGATCTCAAAATCCTACAGTCCATTTTTGAAAAGGGTTCAACTACACAAAAAAATACACAAAAATAAGAAAAACCAAAGAATGTGTGGGACCAAAAGGATTTTTTTGAAGAACAGTGGGCAGTTTAACTGTTCAGGCAAACAAGGGACTCATGAACAACTATCACTAAAAAAAAAAAAAACAGCTCATTCAAGTAACAACACTGTATAAACTTTTGAACAGGGTAATTTTTTATAAATTCAACTATTATATTCTCTTGAGGACTATATGTAAATGTCTTTCATCTAAAATACCTTATTCAGGTAGCCTGGAAAAATCAGACCATCATCTATTAAGATTATGGGTCTGGCATTGAGCAATGAAAAGGACCTAACTCGAGGGGCGGTACCAAGCGTGCATTTGAAACTCTCACTGAACACAATTGGATAACTCCAGACCAATCGCAACAATAAATGGTGTGACGTACCCAGAGTGATGGTGAACATGAGTGGATTTCAATGTTATAACAAAAACAATGTGACAAGATTAATAACTATTAATTACGACAGCCGAATCAATCTCATTAAAACAATTAGGTCCAATCAAACTATTCATTAACTATCAACTAATATGTGGATAGACGCTAGCGTTTCATTCAGCAGCGAGACATATCGTCCTGTTCAAGTTAGGCTACTGTATTACTATTGAATAGTTCCGTTTTTCATTACAGTGAGTTTACCAAGTGACTCTTACCATTTGTAAATGAGATGGACCTCATCCACCACAATCCCGATCAGGTTGTCCCGGTAGACCTTGTTCGATAACATTTATAGCAACTTCTTTTTTAACAGCCATGACTCGAGACTGCCAGATGCCATCTGGCATTACCCGCTTCGGATCTGTTCCTCTACGTGCTTCGCTACCAGCGGAGCTAAATGATAGATTAAACTCTTGCCGTATCCAGTCGGCAAAACAGCAAAAACGTCCTTCTCGCAAAGGAACGATTCGAGCGCGGTTTTCTGTTCCTCTTTTAAATGAAAAGCCAAGTCTAACGGTGCGTTCACACTGGCACGTAGCGAGCGGGGCGAAGCGAGCGTTTCAATTCATTCACATGGAAGTTGCGCGTAAACGGTCGCGTGGTGCATTTTGGGATTGGAAGCGGCGCGGAGAAAGCGTTGAGAGCAGCTGACAGCGTTCAAAAGGTTGGGCATTCCTCAACTTTATGCAAATTTCGAGCACAAAACGCCGGCGACAACCAATCGGTGTGAGAAGTTGGCAAGGAAAGACTATGACGCGTGTTTCCGAAACTGGTGGATTACTGAGCTGAAATCACATATTATTGAAAAAGTCACGCAAAAGTAAATGTACTTTGCATGTTGTTAGTATACGCTACAGTTTAGTTTGCGAACCGCCGTTAAAAGAAGACAATGGAACGTAAATAGGGTGTGAACATTGTTTTTCAGAGGCGTGCTCTGCCCTAAATTTGACACACCCCAAAGCAGTGGCGTTGTAGCGTTGCCAGCGGCACTGAGCGCATATTTAACGCTGTAGTGTGAACGCACCGTAAGGCCGCGATCACACCGAACGCGTTTTAGCAGTTGGAGGCGCCCGGTGCGCATAAGCGGCGCGCAGAACGCTCACTGCCAACAGAAAACCATTCAAAAGAGGCGCCTCCAACTGCTAAAACGCGTTCGGTGTGATCGCGGCCTAACTCGTTCTTTTCAGCGGCCAAAGCCGTTTCAAACAACTGGTTTTCATCTGTAGATCTCTTACAATGTTTACTAATGATTTGGTACGTCGCAGTGGTGTTGTCATCAGCTTAGCTCGCCTCTGGCCCGCCTACATCAGATGCACCGATTTGATTGGTTCCCACAATTGCTTACGTATTGCAGTAACATGCATCATTGCTCGATGCCAGAGTGTCTTGCAGAGACAATTCAAATTGTGCTCTCGCGAGACCTCTGGATTTCCAGGGTATTATTCAGGTTAATACTAAATAAAAAGTAGCATTTTGTATGATCCCCCTTATTTTGGTAAAATAATATTAACATTTAGCTGATTCTGCAAGGTGTACAGTCGTGGCCAAAAGTTTTGAGAATGACACAAATATTAGTTTTCACAAAGTTTGCTGTTAAACTGCTTTTAGATTTTTGTTTCAGTTGTTTCTGTGATGTACTGAAATATAATTACAAGCACTTCATACGTTTCAAAGGCTTTTATCGACAATTACATGACATTTATGCAAAGAGTCAGTATTTGCAGTGTTGGCCCTTCTTTTTCAGGGCCTCTGCAATTCGACTGGGCATGCTCTCAATCAACTTCTGGGCCAAAATCCTGACTGATAGCAACCCATTCTTTCATAATCACTTCTTGGAGTTTGTCAGAATTAGTGGGTTTTTGTTTGTCCACCCGCCTCTTGAGGATTGACCACAAGTTCTCAATGGGATTAAGATCTGGGGAGTTTCCAGGCCATGGACCCAAAATTTCAACGTTTTGGTCCCCGAGCCACTTAGTTATCACTTTTGCCTTATGGCACGGTGCTCCATCGCGCTGGAAAATGCATTGTTCTTCACCAAACTGTTGTTGGATTGTAGGCTTGCCACGATAGACGGTGTTGACGGTGTTACCGGTTTTAAGACGCAACACCGGTGACATCACTTTTCCACCGTGACACCGTCTCCACATTTTTTTTTTTTTTTTTTTTTTAATATTCGTTTTTTTTTAATTAAATATTGAATTGAATTGAATGGAAAATATCATTCTAAATAATTTACTTAAGACGAGAGCATGCACTATAATTAAAAACTGAACATAGCTACAATGCGTCATATTTCATTTATCACGTGAGGAGTTCGCGCTTAAATATAATAAACAGCGTAAAAGTTAAGCGTGTTTGGCGTGCTTTTCGGGAGAGGGCTCCGAGCTCGGCATTCGGCCCGAACCCAATAAGCGCTCCCCCGAGCTAAAGGTGAGGAGACGGGGGGTGGGGGTTGGAGGGATGCTGAAAACAAGAGATGATGAAGGTAAGACTGCTTGGCTATTTAAAGGGATTCTCTTGTAGTGCTTGGATAGGGAGTATAATTGCTGATGGTGAATTGGCCGTGTTAATTATCTGTGCGAGCTCCTCCCGAAAATCCCGAAATAAAACACCACAATGAGGGGAGTTGAATTTACAGAAAGAGAATTGCGGACGATTTAGTGTTAAAAAGCAATGCAAAAGCACCTGTTTGGCAATATTTTGGGTTCAAAGGTTTTTTTTTTTGGGTTTTTTTTGTAGTTTCGTTGTCGTCCATTAAAACAATTGACGCCGAATTGCCAATTCCCGCAAAACTGAAAGTGAAAGTATAATACGCACGCATTTATAAGCTATTTAAAAGCAGAAAAAAAAGAGGAAAAAAGGAAACTCCCACCCCCACGGTGATACCGGTATTACCGGTGTTGTCACATGCCGATTAACCGGTGGGGAAATTTCCTCATCGTCACAACCCTATTGGATTGTTGGAAGAAGTTGCTGTTTTGGTACCATTCTTTATTCATGGCTGTGTTTTTGGGCAAAATTGTGAGTGAGCCTACTCCCTTGGATGAGAAGCAACCCCACACATGAATGGTCTCAGGATGCTTTACTGTTGACATGACACAGGACTGATGATAGCGCTCACCTTTTCTTCTCCGGACAAGCCTTTTTCCAGATGCCCCAAACAATCGGAAAGAGGCTTCATCGGAGAATATGACTTTGCCCCAGTCCTCAGCAGTCCATTCGCCATACTTTTTGCAGAAGATCAATCTGTCCCTGATGTTTTTTTTTTTGGAGAGAAGTGGCTTCTTTGCTGCCCTTCTTGACACCAGGCCATCTTCCAAAAGTCTTCGCCTCACTGTGCGTGCAGATGCGCTCACACCTGCCTGCTGCCATTCCTGAGCAAGCCCTGCACTGGTGGCACACCGATCCCGCAGCTGAATCCTCTTTAGGAGACGATCCTGGCGCTTGCTGGCCTTTTTGGACGCCCTGAAGCCTTCTTAACAAGAATTGAACCTCTTTCCTTGAAGTTCTTGATGATCCTATAAATTGTTGATTTAGGTGCAATCTTAGTAGCCACAATATCCTTGCCTGTGAAGCCATTTTTATGCAACGCAATGATGGCTGCACGCGTTTCTTTGCAGGTCACCATGGTTAACAATGGAAGAACAATGATTTCAAGCATCACCCTCCTTTTAACATGTCAAGTCTGCCATTCTAACCCAATCAGCCTGACATAATGATCTCCAGCCTTGTGCTCGTCAACATTCTCACCTGAGTTAACAAGACGATTACTGAAATGATCTCAGCAGGTCCTTTAATGACAGCAATGAAATGCAGTGGAAAGTTTTTTTCGGGATTAAGTTAATTTTCATGGCAAAGAAGGACCATGCAATTCATCTGATCACTCTTCATAACATTCTGGAGTATATGCACATTGCTATTATAAAAACTTAAGCAGCAACTTTTCAAATATTTATATAATTCTCAAAACTTTTGGCCACGATTGTATGTAAATTTTTACTTTAACTGTATGTAGTTTTTTTTCCACAAAATCAGCATTTAATTCATTGTTTGAAATTATTAATCACAATTACAATCATGCAGCTCTTTCTTGCAACCTAGAAG
Source organism: Garra rufa (assembly GCF_049309525.1). NCBI lineage: Eukaryota > Metazoa > Chordata > Actinopteri > Cypriniformes > Cyprinidae > Garra > Garra rufa. Next base: position 34,354,799 of record NC_133369.1, read on the forward strand.
AAAAAAAAATCTAATCTGTTTCAAACAACACATTTAGTTGTCTAAGCAGCAAATAAGGGCACTCCTTACCACAGAAACAACACAAACACAACTACCCTAACATTACTTTTAACTTGTTTTCTTTGCCTATCTTTGAGAAGAACTGTGAAGTACTGTGTAGAAGCAAAAGCCACAAGGGCTTGTTGTTTATTCCTTTACGCGCAGCTGGCAGTTTGTGAAAATAAAGTCATTCTGTAGTGTCAGCGGCCTGGTATTCTGCTGCAAAATTTATGCCGTGCTGATGTTCCTCCTCTCAGAATGAGCTTTTTATCTGGCAGTGCTTAAGCTGTTTATCCATGGCAGTTTGTAGACTTGATACTATTGTTGTTTGACAATTGGAGGTCCTAACACAGACCCGTGTGGGACCCTCCTTGTGGAAAGTCAATATCATAGCCAAAGTTATACTCTTGGCTAAAAAGTCTACTGATATCTTTACAGATGTCTTTGCAGGAAGACTTGGTTCACTGTTTTCTGACAGTATGCCTCTCGTCACTGTCAACTCATTGACCTCTTCTGAGAAAGTCGGTAACTGTATCATCATGTGATGGGGTACTTGGGTGCAAAAGGACGAACTAATCCCATTGTGGCATTGTGGTTAAAATTAAACAACAGTGGGTTTTACACTTGGTCACCTGCTCAACGGAGGGCAAGAGTGTTATGTTTAAAGTGATACTAAAGTGGACCAGGGGGCATTTTGGGGATTAGACCCAAAGGCCTGATGAGTAACGCCTCCCAGTATGGAATAGTGCAGCTGTGTTCATGTGCCCATTCTGTTGTAACCACAATGTAACCCTCCTCAGCTCAACAGTCATCTCTTCCCTCCCTCTTTTTTGATGGGCAGCTGATTCAGCCTGTGACTGGCAACATTCTCTGTTTATTTTAAACACAGGACTTGTGACCTCAGACTGCACAGAACTGTTATGAAGACACTCACATGTCCCTTTGCCAAACTTCACTTCTTGTACCTTAAGACAACGATACAATCATGTTGTAGTAATTGCATGGTTTATGGGATGATTTGTGTCATGGCAAACCTCACAGTTCTTTTTCGCTTTCTCTATGTGGGCTTTGTGAGAAACAGGCAAGGACGCCTCACTGAATGGTGTCCAGCATATGATAAAGGTAGGTCAGAGCTTTGTTACAACAAGATTGTGTGCATGTTAGTTTTGAGCATGCTAGTGCAACAGGTTGTGAACAAGAAACTTATAACAGTATAAGCTGCTGCATATAGTGAAGAGTGGAGTGTTTAGGGATGCTGAAATGTAATGTAATATTTGCCTGGCTTAAATAATGTTCCTAATTAATCCAAATTTAGCAATCTGAAAATATTGCATCATCTAATAACTAGACTTAGTAAGCAGGAAAGGGCATAATATTTTGACAAAATGAAGTTATTAGGTGGTAAAGATATGTAAGAGCAGTATTAAGATATTAGTCTAATATTTCACCTACCTGACTGGAAATGATAAGAACAAACATAAATGTTGTCAAGATTCTTGCCCTGGAAATCCTAGTTAAGTTTGGCCAATTGCCTTTTGTACAGAAGAGTCCATTTTTTTTGCACTCTTTTCCTTTATTTGTTATAACTTTTGGCAGTCTGTAGTACTCCAAATGTTTTTCCCGGTCCCACCAAGTACAGCCCAAAACATGACAATAATTGACCATTTTCTCCAGCAATAATCAAAAAATATGCAAGTTTTGTTCGGTTAAGTGGCATTGTTTATGTTCAGTGCTGCCAATATGGCCGATTGATGATGCATTGTGAAAACACTCTACTGTATATTGGTCATCAACCACCCTGCTCTCTAAATTTTGGCATCAGCCACTGAGAAATCAATATTGGTTAACCACTAGAATTAAGATGTATATTTCTATGATAGAGATGTATTCAGGTATTCAAGTAGAGCATTATGGGGAAAGAGAACAGTGTGCATTCATTGTGACATATTTACAGATGATTAGCATGTACAGAATGATGATGCATCATCTAATATATTATTCAGGGAAATACATGAACATTTGCTTATTTAGTTGTTAGTTTAGCCTTGCTCAAGGGACTCACCTCAGTCATGGTATTGAGGGTGGAGAGAGCACTGATGATTCACTCCCCCTACCTACAATCCCTGCCAGACCTGAGACTCAAACCTGCAACCTTTGGGTTACAAGTCTGACTCGCTAACATTAGGCCACGGCTGCCCCTAATAAATATCTTGCCCCTAATAAATATCTTTTCTATCTAAAAGAAGTTAACATATAGTCCACAAGAGCAAATAACAATTTAATTTATAAAAATTACCCTGTATAAATGTTTATATGCTTGTTGTTACCTGAATGATCCACAGCTGTTTTTTGTATGTTTGTTTGTTTTTTTAGTGATAGTTGTTCATGAGTCCCTTGTTTGTCCTGAACAGTTAAACTGCCCGCTGTTCTTTAGAAAAATCTTTCAGATCCCACAAATTCTTTGGTTTTTCAGCATTTTTGTTTATGAATCCTTTCCAACAATCATATTTTCACTGAGGACAACTGAGGGACTATATATTATATTTGCCTAAATATAATATATATTTTTTCATTTAATACTGCCCTTCAGAAGCTACAGAGAGATAGTTACATGTTTCCCAAAGACAAAATAAGTTAAATTTGCCCTGATCTTCAAATTACAAAAAACTGTTGTGAAGTGTATGTAAACTTGAACAGGGTCATTTTTATAAATTCAATTATTATTTTCTCTTGTGCACTGTACGGCAATGTCTTTTATGTGAAAAGTCAAATTCAGGACAGTACTAAATAAAAAATAACATGCATTTTGTATGATTTTGGTAAAAAATAACATGCATTTTGTATGATTTTGGTAAAAATAATAAACATTTTGCAGATTCTGCAAGGTGTATGTAAACTTTTGACCTCAACTGTATTTGTTTACATGTGCATTACATGTATCCCAAACCAGATTCAGGGCATGTGCAGTGTCCAGTTGTCACAATCAGATCTCACGATTATGTCATCGAAGCTACTGCAATTGTAATTTTTGCCTTAATGATATATTTAAAAAGAAAGCTGACATTTGTGTCAGAAGACTAAATATCTGCTTTCATACTGACCAATTTGTAAGACATCAGATGTAAAAAAAATTCACGTTTGTTTGAAGTAAATATACTATATGTAAACGTGCATCACAGCACTGTGTATGTGTTCAAGCTATTTTTTGAATCCCATTAGGAACTTAGTCAAGCATTTACATGCTTAATTTTTTTCCTGTTGATTGGATAATTTCAGGTCTAACACTGATCAAAATTTCATTCAGATTGAGCTCAAACGATTGAGATGTTTACACAAAGGCTTTTCAGTTTGATTAAGCCATCAATCTAATATAAATGGTCTACAATTTTTCGTTCCCACGTAATGCAATTAGGCCAGAGGAGAACTGAATCCCCCGACTGAGCCTGGTTTCTCCCAAGTTTTTTTTCCCACCTTACCTGACGGAGTTTGGGTTTCGTTCCACTAGTGGCATCGATTTGACGGCACTGGAACTCAGATTAGAACAAAACTTGAACTGAATTGATCCGAATAATGACACAACTGTCTTCAGTAGTGCTGCTTATTGCTGAATTGAACTTGTTTCATAATGAATGAACTTTACACAGTTACTGAACTGAACCAACACCCAGCTGAGAGGAATAATGACACTATAGTCTTGCTACAGCTGCTTTACAGCAGAAGTTTGGATTTGCCTCATTTTTGAAGGTTCTATTGTTGGTTCTGGTGCTTTTCTGTTTGATACTGTGACACTGCTTTGACAATATCTTTATTGTATGAAAAAAAGGGTGACTTGACTTGATTTTGGGTGCATGTACAGCTGTTGAATAATTATGCTCAAAAATCATATAGCTTATACTTTTAACAACAGAACAAAGGCAGCATTTTTATTTTACAAATCTAAATTAAGTACTGTTCAGATAAAACATCACGATCATGCCAATATATCGCAATAAACCATTATGTTCTTCCTCCAGTAATTATGGAAAATATTGCTGGAATTCCTGATCATGCCTTTTGCAAAGCTTTAAATCTTGTAACCTAAAATCTGCATGATGTGTAAACGCTTGTTCTAGTGCCTTTGGATGATGAAATTAATTTTCATTTTAAGAAGTTTAAGTTAGTTAAGTTGTTATGTAGCTAATTAAAGTTAGTTATAATCAAGACAAATACTCCAACATGAATGACTAAATATGTACATAAATCTTGTTAATAAACAGCACTGCTGCAAGATGTTTGGCAAGCGTGTGCATAGGGGGTCTGAAAGTTAACAGGTGGATTAGAAGCCATCAGCAAAATGTATTCCATCATAAATCTGCACACTTTGAGCACTAGCCAGGCTGCAGAGCCCGAGAGCTTTAATATACACACAGGAACACCAGTAAATCTTGCCTTCTAGGGAACACAAAGTGAAAAGCTGCTGTGGAGAGCAGTGAATTAGCCTGGCAACACCCTCTTGTGTTGTTTAGACCATTAGTTTAAAAGCTTACTTTGCCAAAGTCAACTCTTCTTTCCCAGAAACTCAGGGAGCAGATGCAATATCTGTAGTTCGATGGCTACACATGTAAAATGGGAACGGTTGTGAATAGCCACTGTTGGCAATACGCTCAAGCGGGATTGAGACTCATCCCACTCTCAGGTATTCTTCTGTTTAATTTTGATAAATGTGATTTGTTGAAGTAGACACTGAAGTTTGTGAGTTGCTTATTTCCTAAAATCATCCAACAAGACCATTGTTGTTGTAGAGCAGCACTTCAAAATTAAATTTGTCTGGTCAACACACTGATTTTATTTATTCCTTGTACTAATATATATTAACTATAGTTAACTGTTATGTAACAATCCATCATTTCATTGTTTTTATATGGTAGATGTTGTCTATGGGCCATTAAAGGTTATTATAGGTTTATTATATAGTATTGCAATCTTGGTTGGTTAGTAGATGGAAGTCATTGGTATATAAGGCTATTTTATGAACAAAACTTGGTTGTTTAGATGTGGTCTGTATATTCTGGTCTCTTGTGATTCCTACTAAAAAGGTGTTTATGCACGATTCTGTCCTTGTTAAATCTAAAGAATATGAATTTTTCATTTTAATTAATGTAAAATATATTTTAATTTACCTGTTCACCTATTTTACATGTTTTCTTATATTATTTTAGTTTTATGTTTTTATGTAGTATGTTTTATACTGAAATTGCTGCTGCCTTTATTGACAAGATCTCTTTCATTGGGACCAACTCTCTTAATAAAAGTTAATAAATTATTAGCATGCTTCCTTTAACATTCTTAAACTGTTGTTTCTACAAATCTCAGGAAGCAAATGCAACAGGCCTGTGAATGTAAGGTCCTGCCAAAGTGTAATGGGGCAGGACTGAAACTATTCAGACACATTACTGTTTACCAGTTGGTGGATTTGAAGGCATTGGAAAATGTCTTCTAATTTTGTCTAAAATATGGCAGTTGTTTATTGTAAAATCATTAAGGCATAAGAGGACATTATTCTAGAAGTGCAGCTTTGGATTAATGAGGTAGAACTGTTTTGTTACAGAAGTAAAAGGTGACTGGTTTATTTGCACACCAATGTGGAGCTCTCTTGGAGTTTCTCCAATATTTTGGGTTTGACTCAGACTAACTTGGACACATTAACATTACTTCACACCGCTCCAATTGATTTCCTTTCAGTCAACAAATGTGAATCAAAATACTCTACGGTCTGTATGACTTGTTTCTGCAGCAAGTCTGGCTTTCCATGCTGATCAAATATCAATTTATTCCGGTCTCTCAGTGGCTGCCCAGCTCTGGGAAATGAAGGCCATTCGTCATAAGGATGGCAGTATGAAATGAATTCATGTCTGGGGAATTTTTTCCTCAATGCATGTGTGTCATATCTAAGGGACATTTGATTGTGCAACCCTGTCTCAACATGCTTTGTGCTCCCCTGTTGAGACTGTATGAGCCATTGTGGACTCTCACTGGTTGTAAAACAACAAGCAATCAAGACTTGCGAACAAGGTCCATAAAGGCGAAGATGGGAATGGGTCGGTAAAGGTTGCCAATGGAGAGGCAGAGGAGAGGAGGAGAAATGCAGCCTGTAAACGGGAGAATGGGCCGAGGGATCCATAACTCATGTGAGGTGGGGACTGTATTGGGAGGCGCTGATGTGTGAGAGAAATGAGCTGGCGTTAGCTCAGACACCCTCTCAGACATCTCTTACAACCACGGAAAATCCAAAATATAAACGTGAAGTATAATTAATTGTTGGCAGACAACTCATTTGGCTTGCATTATGGCAGCTCAAACTCAATGCTGAATTGCTGATGTAGATTTGGTAGTCTTTATAGTGTGACTAGAACATTGTGGTCGCATCTAGAATGAAAAATGAGTTGGTTTCTCTTTTCTTGGATGTTGGTTAATGCAGTGTTTTTGAAGGTGAGGTTATGCCACCACAAATGTTAATACCAGTAAATCAAGATCTAAGCGAATTGAAAGAAAGTTGCACAGTGTTTTGAAACATGATTCTCTTCAACTGTACTTTCAATGTCGGAAAAATGCAGCTCAACTGTACATCAGAAATGCTCACTATAAAGAAGATCAAATCATTCTGATTAAATACGACTTGAGCGACTAGGGTTCAACAGATATGTCACGATGTAGGCAGGAACACACGAACAACGACGTAGTAAAAGACGAATATTTAATAAATCCAACGGAATACAAGCAGACACAGGAACAGCAGGGTAAGACATCCATATAACATTAAAGACCGAACAGAATACAGGGGAAACACACACCTTATATACACACAGACTAATTACACAGACAGGTGCAGACAATGACGGAGAAACCAAAACACTCAGAACAGCGGGGAAAATGGGAAAAACCAAACAAGAAAGTCCGGGGGGGTGACATTACCTCCCCCTCCCGGATGGCACGTCCTCGTGCCGACAAACAGACAAAGGAAACAGAACAAAGTCTTTGGAGGGGGCTTAGGTGGAGGACGGACTCCCGGGAGGAGGGCACAAGATGGAGTCCAGGGTGGTGACGGAGGGAGGAGCCAAGGATGTGACAGGAATGGGTTGGAGCAGGAGGAGCCAGGTGGGACCCAGAACGCAGCCAAGATGTATTCCCACGGTGGAGCCGATGGAGGGAGGAGCCATGGTGGAGGAAGGGCTGACAACTCCAAGGGGCCGACCGACGGAGGCGGAGCAGGTGGTGGGAGAGCCCGAGGCGGAGACGGAAAGCCGATGATCTTGGGTGACACCGCGGATCCGGAGGGCCAAGGCGGAACCCAAGGCTCTGGCGACCAAGGCGGAGATGGAGATCCGGAGATCCGCAGCGGAGCCGGAGCGACAGAGGACCGAGGCTGTGCCCGCGGGAGGGAGGAGGTCCACAGAGCCGGTGGGACGGCGCGACGAGGCACAGCCGGAGGAGTAGAGTCCAGAGGCGAAGGTGGGGCGACGACTGACCAGGGCGGAGCCGGAGGGACGATGGTGCCCGGTGGAGCTGGTGGATCGACGGGCGACGGCGGAGACGAGGGAGCAGAGAGCCGGGGTGGAGCCGCAGGGTCGGAGGGCCGAGGCGGAGTCCAGGACTCTGAGGCTGGAGGCGATGGTGAGGGATCCTCCAGCCATGACACCGATGGAGACTGGCAGACCCGCGGCGAACCCACCGCACAGATGGTGGGCTGAGGGTGAGCAAGGGGACAGACAGCAGACAACGGGGATTCAGGTGGGCTGGGCGGAACCAGCGGAGATTCAGGACTAGACAGAAGAGGGAGGGTGGGTGGGAAATCCAGGCAGATAGGTATTTCCATGACACAGTCAATAACCTCCCCATAATCTTGTTCCAGCTCACCCTCAGTGATAGTGCAGTGGGCGGGGCTCTCTACCGCCCTCTCTTGCTCCACGAAGCACTCCACCGTCGCAGATGTAATGGCCGGCTCACGCACCTGATCAGCAGTTTTGACCCCATCGGCACTCCATACTGCTGTCGCTCCGGGCTCGGGCTTCCCGTCTCTGATGGGCTCATAATCCGTGGGTCGGGGTGGCTGGCTGGGCTCTGGGTCTGGAGTGGCACTGGCGAGATTTTCCTTGGAACAGGCAGTGTCCACTCCACAAACGCGGCAAAATCCGCTCGAGGGCCGTCTTCGGACGACGGCGCTCTGCATGACGCGTTGAGGCTAGCGTCATAGAACGCACAGAGCGCGTCGTCCGGGTAGCTGGTGGTATGAGCTACGAGCTGGAACATGATGGTAAATCCCTCGAGCGGTAAATCCCCCTGCTTCAGCCGGAGGAGGATTAATTCTGGTCGGAGGAAGGAATCCATGGGGAAACACAACGGAAACAAAAAGGACTGGAAAAAACAAACGGGAAACAAAACGGAGGTGAACACGCAAAATAACTGTTTCGGTCGGTCTTTCTGTCACGATGTAGGCAGGAACACACGAACAACGACGTAGTAAAAGACGAATATTTAATAAATCCAACGGAATACAAGCAGACACAGGAACAGCAGGGTAAGACATCCATATAACATTAAAGACCGAACAGAATACAGGGGAAACACACACCTTATATACACACAGACTAATTACACAGACAGGTGCAGACAATGACGGAGAAACCAAAACACTCAGAACAGCGGGGAAAATGGGAAAAACCAAACAAGAAAGTCCGGGGGGGTGACAAGATAACTGTATTAACCATAAAATATGGTTAATATGGCTGATAGTATACCTGCATGCAAATCTTTAAAGGGATAGTTTACCAAAATATTTTAATTATTCCATTATTTACTCACCCTCCAGGCATCCTAGGTGTATATGACTTCCTTTCTTTTTAGATGAATCCAATCAGAGTTATATTAAAAATTATCCTGTTATTTTTCTAAGCTTTAGAATGGATTAGGTCGGTGTTTCTCTTCATCAGTCCAAAACAGTCCAATAAAGTGCATCCATCCGTATTAAAAAGTGTCTCACACGGCTCCAGGGGTGAATAAAGGCCTCCTGTAGTGAATTGATGCATTTTTGTAAGAAAAATATCGGTAACACTTTACAATAAGGTTCCTTAGTTAACATTAGTTAACCACATTAGTTAGCATGAACTAATAATGAACTGTACTTATACAGCATTTATTAATCTTTGTTAATGTTAATTTCAACATTTACTAATGCATTATTAAAATCTTGTTAACATTAGTTAATGCAGCGTGAACTAACATGAACAATGAACAACTGTATTTTTGTTAACTAACGTTAATGAAGATTAGTAAATACAGAAACAAATGTATTGCTCATGGTTAGTTAATGTTAGTTAGTACATTAACTAATGTTTAACTAATGAATGAATTGTAAAGTGTTTCCAAAATATCCATATTTAAAACGTAATCATCACTTTAAAGGATTAGTTCACTTTCAGAACAAAAATTTACAGATAATGTACTCACACCCTTGTCATCCAAGATGTTTATTTCTTTCGTTAGTTGTAAAGAAATTATGTTTTTTGAGGAAAACATTTCAGGATTTTTCTCCGTTTAGTGGACTTCTATGGTGCCCACAAGTTTGAACTTCCAAAATGCAGCTTTAGAGGGCTCTAAACAATCCCAGCCGAGGAAGAAGGGTCTTATCTAGCGAAACAATCGGCTATTTTCTAAACAAATCGACAGTGTATATACTTTTTAACCTCAAATGCTCGTCTTGTCTCTGCGATGCGCAGTCTGTGTGATCTGGGTCAATACACTTAGAGTATGTTGAAAAACTCCCATCTCGTTTTCTTCCCCAACTTCAAAATTGTCCTACATCGCTGCAGAAGTCCCGACCCAGTGTTTACAAAGTGAACGTACAAAGAAAATCAAACGGCCTGTCGGCGCCGATAGCCTTGTGGGCAGGATGTGTAGTCCCTTGTGTAGGACAATTTTGAAGCTGAAGGAGAAAACAAAATGGGAGTTTTTTGACATACCGTAACTTGATTGACCCGGATTATACAGACTACGCATGCGCATCGCAGAGACGAGACAAGACGAGCATTTCAGGTTAAAAATATATAAATTGTCATTTTAAAAATTTTTTTTAGATTTGGTAGTCTTTATAGTGTGACTAGAACATTGTGGTCGCATCTAGAATGAAAAAATGAGTTGGTTTCTCTTTTCTTGGATGTTGGTTAATGCAGTGTTTTTGAAGGTAAGGTTATGCCAAAAAATAACCAATTGTTTCGCTAGATAATTCCTTTCTTACTTGGCTGGGATCGCTTAGAGCTCTTTGAAGCTGCATTTAAACTGCACCCTGCTGAAAAAAAAAAAAAAAACAGTTAAAACCAACCTAGGCTGGTTGGCTGGTTTTAGGTGGTCAACCAGGCTGGTTTTAGCTGGTCATATCTGGTCAGCAGTTTTAGAGGGGTTTTGGCCACTTTTCCAACCTGGCCAGGCTGGGAGACTAGCTAAAACCAGCTAAGACCAACCAACCAGCCTAGGCTGGTTTTAGCTGTTTTTTTTTTTTTTTTTTTCAGCAGGGCATTTTGGAAGTTTAAACTTGGGGGCACCATACATATTCATTATATGGAGAGAAATCCTGAAATGATTTCCTCCAAAAGCATAATTTCTTTACGACTGAAGAAAGAAAGACAAGGATGGATGACAAGGGGTTGAGTACATTATCTGTAAATTTTTGTTCTGAAAGTAAACTAATCCTTTAATCTAGCTTGTGCCAACTGGTCGTACACGGAAACCCTTCCAGGTGGAGGTTCAGGTTCAGGCTGTCCTGTGGGTGTCGCTGTTTCGCTGCAGAGTGGTCTGTGTTTGTTGCTTGTTTGTTTTTCTGTTGGATTCTCTATCTTATTGTTAATTATGCTGTTTTAAATTGATAGATATAGCTTAACTTCCACCAAATTTCTAAAAGTATCCATCAAACTGATCTGACTAATTTAATCGTTTGCCTTATTCTATAATCGCGAGTGCAGCGCGTTAGCCTTCCATTTAGCCGTTTAACTTGCCTCTCGCACTCCATTCATACTTTTAACTCTTGTTTTACTATCGTTAGCATTGCGTTAGCCGGTTAGCTTGCCATCCGTGTTCCATTCACGTTTTTTTTCTCATATTAAATATCGTTAGTAAGTTACTCCTTTAGCTGGTTCCGTTCCGTTTTTTCTCCCCCTGATCTGTTCTTCAGGAATTCATCCAACAACAGTGGTAAGTTGGAATCATTCTACAATCACGGTGAGTAATGGCTTCTTCTCCTATTATTGTTGTCTGCATCGCTTGCCACATGTATAGCTTATCTATCTCTGTCAGCAGTGAGCCTTATACATGTGATAAATGCAGGAATATAGCCAGGCTGACAGAGAAGATTTCAGAACTAGAATCACGCATCCAAACTTTAGTAAAGGATAGTATGAATGTGAGGGCCTTAGATACGGTTTTGGATGCGACTAGCTCAGGAAGCCCTGTACATTGTTCGGTTCCGGTAACAACACCCATGCAGCAGGGCAACTGGGTGACTGTGAGACGGCATAGTCGCGGGTCAAAACACCGCTCTTCCGTTCCGATCAGAACATCAAACGGGTTCTCCCCACTCAGTGAAGCACCCACTGAGAAATCTGATGAAAGTGCTCTAGTAATTGGCGATTCTATTGTACGGAACGTGAAAATAGAGACTCCAGCCACCATAGTCCAGTGTTTACCGGGAGCCAGAGCACCTGACATCTTAGCAAATTTAAAACTGCTGGCTAATGCTAAACGTAAATTCAGTAAGATTGTTATTCATGTTCAAATGATGTTCGACTTCGCCAGTCGGAGATCACTAAAAATAATGTTAAAGAGGTGTGTGAACTTACAAGTACGATGTCATACACTGTAATATGCTCTGGTCCCCTCCCTGCTTACCGTGGTGACGAGATACACAGTAGACTGTCATCATTAAATGGCTGGATGTCAAAGTGGTGCCCATGGAATAACATAGGTTTCATAGACAATTGGACGAGTTTCTGGGGCAGACCTGACCTGTTGAAAAGAGATGGTCTTCATCCCTCCGGATATGGAGCATCTCTCCTATCTAGAAATATGGCACATAATCTTAGAGTTTGCACTTGACTAACTGGGGCCCAGGTCAGGAAGCAGACAGACTGGCTAAACCGACCGTCTGCTAGCCGCCACACGTCACAGAAATCAGTAAATTCTCAGCACATAGAGACGCTTTCACCTAGATATCACACTATAGAGACTGTGTCTGTCCCCCGAGCTAGAAAATACAAAAAACGCCTGAACCAAATCAAGACTAACAATTTAATTGATGTTCAACAAATAAAAAATATATAATACAGAGAAACAATTGATAAAGCTTGGCTTATTGAATATCAGGTCCCTTTCTACGAAAGCACTTTTTGTAAATGATATGATCACTGATCATAAGCTAGATGTGCTCTGTTTGACAGAAACCTGGCTAAAACCAGACGATTACATTATTTTAAACGAGTCCACCCCCCAAGATTACTGTTATAAACATGAACTGCGTCTAAAAGGTAAAGGGGGAGGTGTTTCTACTATTTATTGCAATATTCTCAATGTCTCTCAGAGAACGGGCTTCAAATATAACTCGTTTGAAGTAATGGTGCTTCATATAGCATTATCCAGAGAAACAAATGCTAATGATAAATCCGCCGTGACGTTTGTACTGGCTACTGTATACAGGCCACCAGGGCACCATACAGACTTTATTAAAGAATTTGCTGATTTTCTGAGTTAGTGTTGGCCGCAGATAAAGTCTTAATAGTGGGTGATTTTAACACCCATGTTGATAATGAAAAAGATGCATTAGGAACAGCATTTATAGACATTCTGAACTCTATTGGGGTTAAACAACATGTGTCAGGACCTACTCATTGCCCAAATCATACTCTAGATTTAATACTGTCACATGGAATTGATGTTAATGACGTTAAAATTCTGCAGCAAAGCGATGATATCTCAGATCATTATCTAGTCTCTTGTATACTCCAGATAGCTAAAACTGTAAATTCAACTCCTTGCTACAAGTATGGTAGAACCATCACTTCCACTACAAAAGACTGCTTTGTAAGTAATCTTCCTGACTTATCTGAATTCTTCAGCATATCCAATAGCTCAGAAAAACTTGATAATGTAATAGAAACTATGGACTCTGTTTTTTCTAGCACTTTAAATACAGTTGCTCCAGTGCGCTTAAAAAAGATTAAGAAAAACAGTGTAACACCGTGGTATAACGATCACACTCGCGCCCTAAAGAGAAAAGCACGGAAAATGGAATGCAGCTGGAGGAAAACAAAACTAGAGGTTTTTCGTACTGCTTGGCGTGAATGTAACTTATCTTATAGAAAAGCTTTAAAAACTGCCAGATCGGATTACTTTTCGTCTCTCTTAGAAGAAAACAAACATAGGTATTTGTTCAATACCGTGGTTAAATTAACGAAAAATATAGCAGCAACAGGTGCAGACATTTCCCAACAGCATAGCAGTAATGAATTTATGATGTACTTTACCTACAAGATAGACACTATTAGAGATAAAATTATAACCATACAGCCGCCCGCTACAGTATCGCATCAGATAATGCGCTGTAGATCTCCTGAGGAACAATTCCACTCATTCTCTATTATAGGAGAGGAAGAATTGTATAAACTTGTTAAATCATCTAAACCCACAACATTTATGTTAGACCCTATTCCATCTAATCTACTAAAGGAGGTACTTCCAGAAGTCATAGATCCTCTTCTGAATATTATTAATTCGTCACTATCGTTAGGATATGTCCCCAAAACCTTCAAACTGGGTGTTATTAAGCCACTCATTAAAAAAAACACAACTTGACCCCACTGAATTAATTAATTACAGACCAATTTTGAATCTCCCTTTTCTGTCAAAGATACTAGAAAAGGTAGTATCCTCACAATTATGCTCCTTCTTAGAGAAAAATGGTATCTGTGAGGATTTACAGTCAGGTTTTAGACCGTATCATAGCACTGAGACTGCTCTTATTAGAGTTACAAATGACCTGCTCTTGTCAACCGATCGTGGTTGGATCTATTAGTGCTACTGGATCTTAGTGCTGCATTTGATACTATTGACCACAACATTCTTTTAAATAGACTTGAAAATTATGTAGGCATTAATAGTAGTGCACTGTCATGGTTCAAATCGTACTTATCTGACCGTCATCAGTTTGTGGCAATAAATGAAGAGGTATTATTTAAATCGCAAGTGCAGTATGGAGTACCTCAAGGCTCAGTACTAGGGCCATTACTTTTTATGCTTTACATGTTACCCTTGGGAGATATCATCAGGAAACATGGTGTTAGCTTTCATTGTCACGCTGATGATACTCAGCTCTATATTTCTTCACGGCCCGGCAAAACATACCAATTTGAAAAACTAACAGAATGCATAGCTGATATTAAACAATGGATGGCGAATAACTTCTTACTGTTAAATTCTGAAAAAAACAGAGGTGTTAATTATTGGACCTAAAACCTCCACAAGCAATAACCTAGAACACAGTCTAATATTAGATGGCTGCTCTGTAAATTCGTTGCCATCAGTTAGGAACCTAGGTGTGCTATTCGATAGCAATCTCTCCTTTGAAAGCCACATTTCTAGCAATTGCAAAACCGCATTTTTCCATCTTAAAAATATATTGAAATTACGACCTATGCTGTCAATGTCAAATGCCAAAACATTAATTCATGCGTTCATGACCTCAAGGATAGATTATTGTAATGCTTTATTGGGTGGTTGTTCTGCACGCTTAATAAATAAACTCCAGCTGGTCCAAAATGCAGCAGCAAGAGTTCTGACTAGAACCAGAAAGTATGACCATATTAGCCCGGTTCTGTCAACACTGCACTGGCTCCCTATAAAACATCGTATAGATTTTAAAATCTTGCTAATTACTTATAAAGCCCTCAATGGTTTAGCTCTTCAGTACTTGAGCGAGCTCCTATCGCATTATAGTCCCTCACGTCCACTGTGTTCTCAAAATTCTGGCAATTTGATAATACCTAGAATATCAAAATCAACTGCCGGTGGCAGATCATTTTCTTATCTAGCGCCTAAACTCTGGAACAATCTACCTACCACTGTTCGGGAGGCAGACACAGTCTGTCAGTTTAAATCTAGATTAAAGACACATCTCTTTAACCTGGTTTACACATAAAAAACATTAACACATTCCTATAATTCAAATCCGTTAAAGTATTGTTAGGCTGCATTAATTAGGTCAACCGGAACCGAAAACACTTCCCATAACACCTGATGTACTCGTTGCATCGTAAAAAGAATGGCATCTACGCTAATATTAGTCTGTTTCATTCTTATTCCGAGTCACCGTAGCCACCAGACCCAGTCTGTATCTGGATCAGATGGTCACTGCAGTCCCCCGGATCCAGTCCGTACCCAGCTTAGATCATGGATCACCACCTGGAGATGTCTTCTATAGCCCTGAATGTCAACCAGATAAGCTCCAGAGACGGATCATCACTAAAGTGTAACAATGAGTAAGCAGAGAGGAAGCAAAAGCAGTGTAAACCAGTTTATTGAAGATATGAGATGGTACAAACAAAGTGGTGAGAATGTCTCTCGGTTGGATGAGGCAGGGGCAAGATGGTGCTGGTGAAATGATGATCCTGATGAAGGTGAACACACAGACGAACACAGTCACAGCGATCCCACGAAGACAATTCACATACACATCCAGCACTACACGAACTCCAAGAACGCGAACTCCAAGAAACACGAACAGCAAA
The DNA here is from genome assembly GCF_049309525.1 of Garra rufa. Classification (NCBI taxonomy): domain Eukaryota; kingdom Metazoa; phylum Chordata; class Actinopteri; order Cypriniformes; family Cyprinidae; genus Garra; species Garra rufa. Next base: position 34,370,641 of record NC_133369.1, read on the forward strand.
CGACGACAGTGAATCTGGGTGAATCATCTGACGGGGAAACAGAGCAAGGAGTGAGTTTATGTAGACAGCGGTAATGAGTGACACCTGGGGAGAGTAATGATCGGCAGCTGCGCTGATGAGCATGACGCACAACACAGACACACACACAGATCACGAGACCTGAGAACACAGCAGATGTGTGAACCGTGACATGAAGACCTCGCCAACCTAGATGGCCATCGGCGCTACTCCACAGGAACCTGATGAGTTCTCTACAATCGGACATTGGTACAAACTGCTGGTTTCGTCTGGCCAGAGGAGAACTGGTCCCCCGACTGAGCCTGGTTTCTCCCAAGGTTTTTTTCTCCATTTCTGTCACCTGTGGAGTTTTGGTTCCTTGCCGCTGTCGCCTCTGGCTTGCTTAGTTGGGGACACTTTCCAGCGATATTGTATACTATTTGAACTGAACTGACAATGATATCACTGAATTCATTGATGAACTGCCTTTAACTGAAAATTGATTGTTTACAATAATGCGTTACTTACACACTATTGTGCTGTTTAAATACTGTGCAGTGCTTTGACACAATCTGTATTGTTGAAAGCGCTATATAAATAAAGGTGACTTGACTTGATGTAGGATGTATGCATAGCACACCGCCGATGTCCTATGTCATCCACCCGAATAGGCTTCCGTGTATGACCAGTTGGCACAAGCCCACAGCCATTCTAAAGCTTGGAAGTGCCAGGATAATTTGTATTATAACTCAGATTGGATTCGTCAGAAAAAAGGAAGTCAAATACACCTAGGATGCCTGAAGGGTGAGTAAATAATGGGCTAATTTTCATTTTTGGGTGAACTAACCCTTTAACAGTAGACTGAGATGATTCATAATTGCATTTACATCTAATATGAAAACTATGTCTCTTTTGGGAAGCTAATGTTGTAATTGAGGAAGTGCGTATAATTAAGGAAGGACTGGGCATTGACACAATTTTACAATTCAGTTGTAATTTGGCATACTTTGTTTCCACAGTTCCACACAGGAAAAAAATGCCAGTGATTGCGCCGGTGCGTGGCTGGTAAATAAACATAACTGAATGACTGATACGTTAAATTATACGTTGACTTAAATTGACTGCATCAACAGAGATACATTGAAAACTGATGAGCCCCATTTTCTTAAAGTAGTCTACTGATCTAGAAACTGTATCTTCACCTCCAACCCCCTTTGCTGTCTGCTAATACATCTCACCTCATTCCATCAGGTATGTCTCTGACTTGACGTGATTGATGTGGACTGACTGAATTGGATGTGAACTGGGCTTGGTGCACAGAAGGCATGGCCGAGGACTGGCCTGCTTAATCACAATCCCCAAAGCTAAGAAAGTGGCACATCCTTACCTCTGAGGCTGGCCTATATTTAGACAGGAGCCAAAAAAAGGAAATGTAGCCTAGCACCAGCCAACATACACACAGACATACACACAGCCAAAAGTTTCCATCCGTACATGATTAGAGTGAAGGCCCATATTGCCTGCCTTGTTTTGCCAAAACCTCACAGAGCATGAGAAGCTTCTCATATAGAAGCCCTCCAACCGTGCTGGTCAGTTTCAGTCAATATACACTGCTCTTTCATTTTGTTTTCATTGTGACTTAAATTGGCCACATCATTTGAAACATCAGTCCCACAGTTTCGTAAATTGAGCTGCTGTATCTGAATCAGGGCAACAGACAATGCTTGGTGTGTTCAACAAGTTTATTTTGCTACATTAAATCAGTTTATGTGGACTGCCTAAACTGGACAGAATGCTTGGGTCAGTCATACTTCCAAAATTGCTTGCCACCAATAAAATAAAGAATACAATAAACTAATCAGTTACAACCTTTATTTACTGCCACATAAAATGCGAGCTAGTGGAATTTATTCCTGCAACTAACTGCATAGAATGTTTTTTTTTTTGTTTTGTTTTTTAACATGACCTGTTAACTCTTTTTCCAGTCGAAATAGTTAACTGCTAACTGCACCACACCTTTTATTCTTTATTCATTGTAGTCATGTCATTGAATGCTTGTCAGGTTCACGCACTTGTCCAGCACCAGGATATTATCTGTCCACAATTGGGAATTACGCTTGTGAATTGAATATTAACAGCGTCTTTTACTCCTGGCATGGCTGTCTGAGTAATTGACCTGGTCGAAATGTATGGCTATTGGGTAGAAAAGCTGACTTTTGAACACCTTTTGCTCTAGGAGAGTGGTGTGACACTTCCTTGTAGCTTCAGTATACTTTCCTTTTTTGAGCTGTGCAGTGATGGTGTTTAAATTCAGTTGTGTCATTGCATTACTGGACCCCAGGTTTGATTGACAACTTGTATTTCATGCTTGGCAGACCAGTTAATTTAGGAAGCACTGGCAAAGCTCATTATTATTTTTACTCTGTTATGTATGACACAAACACCACCCCAGACTTCTAGAGGACAGTCAGGTGTTTTTGGACATATCAGACAGTGTGTCATTAAATCAGCTTGCCTGCTGAGTGATATGATGGTAATCCCTTGGTTCTATTGTTGTCGGATATTTGGACAGCGGGAAAGGCTTAAGTTTCCTTGAGCCACACCAGCTTTTCTGCAGAATTAGATTTATATTTTGTTCAGATCATGTGTTCTTTAAGCTGTGAACACTGGCGGCAACTAAATATTATGATTGTGCTCAGCTTGTGGTGTCTCCTATTACTGATCAGCACTTTATGTAACAATCCTTGTGAATAGTGTAAATAATGAATGCTGACTCCGTAGGAGAAAGTGTAAGAGAAAGTGTTCCCAATCAAAGTGCGGTTATGTAGAGCAGGTTTTTAAGATGTCACAGTGGGTGGAGCTAGAAACTAGGAATGAGAAAATCTCATTATTTGTTTGGACAGAAACTTACAGGGAAGAGGTAGCTTTATCTTCTGTTGATTTATTGTGTTGTGATTTGTTAAGCTGGTTATGGTAAAATTGTAAAAAAAAAAAAAAAAAAAAAAAATTGTACAATTCTGGGAAATAAGACAAAAATGCAAGCTGACATTTTGGTTCAGTTGAATGGTTCACCTGACTGCATCACTGAGAAAAAACAAATGAGTAAAAATTAGTAGGGGTGGTGGCAAAAATCGATTCAAATATGAACTGAGCAATACTGACAAACATCTAATCTTGTAAAATATGTGATAAATACTGCCACTTGTCAGTGGGTAGCTGGACTGAAAGTTTTGGTTTCTCCCAGTGTCTCCCCCCATTGTGCTGTGTGTATTTGGTTTGTCCCTTGCCCATGTTTGGACTTCCTCCTTATTAGTGCTTATTAGTGTCATCAGCCACACCTGTCTTTGTCAATTAGCCACCCTTTATAAGTTTTTTTTTTTTCCCCCAGTTTCTTGGTCCGGCGACGTATGTTACACATGTTCATCCTCCCGTGTTCCAGTCTCCTTGTTAAAGACTCTATTAAAGACTTTACATTTTTTGTTGCCCGTTCCTGCACGCACCGTGACACCACTCCATAGTATAAACAGAGTATGTGTGATCACAGATCTTGAAAGTGAAAGTAAAAAGCGATCATGTGTTCGAAAGTACATTATCTTTTGTTGATTTATTTTGTTGTGAACTGTTGCGTTGGTTATGGTAAATTGTGAAAATTTTTAGAAGTCTTTGGGAATTTAGACAAAAATGCAAGCTGACATTTTGGTTCAACCACAAGCTCTTTTACAGTATATGTCCAACATATTTGAACAATAAATACTTACAAATCCTTTCTTTTGCTCAAAAAAGCATAGCTTAATTTTTAATATTTATTTTCCCGAAAATATCTTTTGCAAAGCATGCTGGAAACTAAAAATCCAAATCCACCCATGCAGTTTCAGCTAATGCAACAAACATGATTAATGTAGTGCTAACATAAATTATGCTAACTTCAGTTTTACATAAGTGGACTGAAATTTGGTTGTGATATAAAGTTCTGATATTGTGTTGTTTTAGCTCATTTTAATTAGGTAAACTGAACAAACAGCAAAAAAAAAAACACACAATGGATGTATTTGGATGTAGCCTAAACATCATGAGCCTAAGTACAGATCAGTTGCTTATGGATCAGCATCATAGAAGTTTGTGTTGCTGGTGGATCATGGTTCAAAACATTCAGTACCTCAGCATCTGCAAAGGGATATATCTTTCGTGTTATATATCAGGGCCACTGAAAACGCTATAGTGTCAGCACTAGACATTTGTAAGCTAAATGTAAATTAGTTGCAGAAATAGAATGTCCGCACACACACATTTATGTATAATATATATAACGATTTTATGTGGGTAGTGGATTAAGATGAAGTCACTGAAGAAGTGTAAGAAAAAAGAAGTGACACACAAGCCCACACATGTCCAAAGGTTATGCGAATATTGGATTGTGATGAGGTCATTGACATAGGAAGAAGAAAACACACACACACACACAACGCACCCCATGAAGTCCCAGGATACTACTATCGCACATGTACCAGTCATTATATCTCCCTGCAGACAACCATAACCTTACGCCAGGAAGTGGTGGCCAATTTAGCCCAGTGACATAATGTGTTATGATGGGCAATCAAGCCTGACTTCTGCTGACTCCCTCATAAAGCTAATGAAATCAATAGCAGTGTGGAAACCTGCACTGCGCCTTTATGCTTTTCAGTATGCTGGTCATTCAGAAGAATATTTTTATACACATTTTATGTATTTGTCTCAATATAACCAACTAGAAATTCTGAAAGTGTAACTTCTATAATTTAACTAGGAACAGGTTTAGTAATGATGACTTTCCATATTGGGATATGACAGTCAGATTCATAAAAAAAAAAAATCAGACAAACACTGCATATGCTTGGCCTTTAAAGCTGCATAGCAATATGTTGACCCAGATACTGTGCTTATATTTACCAGGCTTTATTCTTGTTTACTTCTCTCTTTTTTTTTTTTTTGGTTCAAGCAGAGCACAATCATTATAATTGTCTTGTTAGCTCTATACAGCATACACTGAAAACAATGATTTTATAATTTTTTAAATAAAAGTGTGTGGAGTATGTTTACAAGAAAATTCTATTTAAGATTCTCTACTTTAAAAGTTATATAATTAATATAAATAATTGTGAAATTCACTAACAATTTCTGAGTGAAAATTCTTTTTTTTTTTTGTGAGTGAAAAATTCTCAGATAAGATGTGGTTTGCAGTCTGCTGTCCTATTGTGAACTGTACCATTGAATTGAATGTGTAGTCGGACTGTGCTGGGTTTGATATGGTAATGGTATTTCCCTGTGGGTTTAAAAGGGAAAAAGGCAGTTGCTGCTTCCTGTGGAGATTAACCTCCCATTAACATTCACATTATTATTCACCCATCCAGCCCTGCCTTTGTGAAACCCAACCTCCTGTGTCAATAACAAAAAAGAGTTTTTTTAAAGGGAATAACACCTACTTCGGTTGACGTATAGCCTATTTATTTATGCATTTGCGTCTTATTTGGCTGTGCTCTGAAAGTGCAGTAAAGTGTATATTATGTCTGGAACGTTTAGGCTATTTTTTATTATATATTTTAAGATAAGTATTGACCAGGATAATTAACAAGTGAATATTTGGCTATTTTTAGAGTACTTCTACTGATTGGCAACCATAAGTACCTGAAGTAGAGGAGAAGAAGATAGAAGTAGAACTCTCTTTTCATTAAAGAATCTGGAAAAACATGTATAATGCAGTTTCCACAAAAATTAAAATAAACGTTTCTTAAACACCATCAGCATATTAGAATGATTTCTGAAGGATCATGTGGCACTGAAGAGCGGAGTAATGAAAATTTGTCTTTGCCATTAGGATATAATACAATAGAAGCAGTTATTTAAATCTATAAAAATGTACAATATTATTGTTATACCACTTTTTTCATCAAATAAAAAGAAGTCTTGTAAGCATAAGAGACTTCTTTCAAAAACAAAATGTGTCTGAAAGATGCTAATCAGATGTTCAACAAGATGTTTAAAGCAGAACACAATACTTTTCCTGATCACAGGAATTCTGATTGACCCTCATGTGCTCACTGGGTACTGACGTTTCTATCTTTTGTATAACCCAGTTATTCTTTAGATGGGTAATATGTTTGAAATGTTAATTGGCAAATTGCTTTAGTGCAAGATTTTGACACTATTTGTATTGAGGGAGATTGGTGTCAATGAGTGCACATTAGCATGTTATATCCATTGGCGAAGCTGTTGATGAATTAAGATCTTGCCATCTGTTGAGTAGGCGGGGGAGAGAGAGAATGAGGATCAGGGTTGGGGAGGAGAGGGTGGAGCGGGCATGTATCTCTGACTAGGGAGGCCGTGACATACAAAACTAAATATGTTATTAACTGCACACCATATAATCAAACACATTGAATTAAAAAATATCTGAATTGGATAACACTGCACATGTTTTAGCTATTAACCTGTCAGTTAATGCTGTTTTTTTATAAATGTAGACTAATCAAATGTTATGAATAAGTGATATCATGTGGTGTTTTTACTTTTTTCAAGTTGTGTGAATGTGTTTGTCATCATGTACTTTGGAAACTGACCAGTTTTTGAATTCTTCCAGGGTTCCACAGAAATGAAGACATGAAGGCCATTGAAGTTCTTCCCATCCTTAAAGAAAAGGTGGCATTTTTATCGGGTGAGCATATATATTGTTATATTGTAGTTGTCTAATAAATCTGGCATTGTGTACTACAATGATTGTTGGCTTTTTGATAAATTGCTTTGTTCTTCTTTGGTTCCTCTTACTATGGATAAAAGTGTCTGCTTGAATGCATGAATGTAGATGTATATATTACTGACCCCAAAAGTAAGCTTTTTTAGGAAATTAATACTTTTATTCAGCAATAATAAATTAACGGTAAAACATACAATTGAGGTTAAAAATGTACATACACCTTGCAGAATCTGAAAAATACACCTACAAAATGTTAACTATTTTAGCAAAATGAATGGGGTTATACATAATGCATGTTATTTTATTTTTTATTTAGTGCTGACCTGAATAAGATATTTCACATAAAAGATGTTTACAGTCCACAATAAAAAAAATGAATTAAAAAATTAATAAAAATGACCCCATTCAAAAGTTTACATTTACTTCATGCTTAATACTGTGTTGTTACCTGAATGATATAGTGATAGTTGTTCATGAATCCCTTGTTTGTCCTGAACAATTAAACTGCCCGCTGTTCTTTAGAAAAATCCTTCAGGTTCCACAAATTCTTTGGTTTTTAGCATTTCTGTGTATTTGAACCCTTTTCAGCAATGACTGTATGATTTTTAGATCTATCTTACACTGAGAAAAACTGAGGGACTCATATGCAACTATTACAGATAGTTCAAACACTCAGTGATGCTTCAGAAAGAAACACAATGCATTAAGAGAAAACTTTTTAAATTTGAAGATTTGAAGAAAGTGTTGGCCCCCATCCTGATTTTTTTATTTTTTATTTTTTTTTGCATGTTTGTCACACTTTAATGTTTCAGATCATCAAACAAATTTAAATATTAATCAAAGATAACACAAGTAAACACAACATGCAGTTTTTAAATGAAGGTTTTTTGTTTTTATGAAGGGAAAACAAAATCCAAACCCACATAGCCCTGATCCTCAAAAGCTACACATCATGTTGAGATCCAAAGAAATTCAGGCACAAATGAGAAAGAAAGTAATTGAGATCTATCAGTTTGGAAAAGTTTTTAAAGCGATTTCTAAAGCTTTGGGACTCCAGTGAACCACAGTGAGAGCCATTATCCACAAATGACAAAAACATTGAACAGTGGTGAACCTTCCCAGGAGTGGCCGGCCGACCAAAATTACCCCAAGAGCGCAGCGACAACTCATTCAAGAGGTCACAAAAGACCCCACAACAACATCTAAAGAACTGCAGGCCTCTCTTGCCTCAGTTAAGGTCAGCGTTCATGACTCCACTATAAGAAAGAGACTGGGCAAAAATGCAGGGATTAAAGTTCTCCGTCGCTACGATGGATTTCCGTTACCTGCAACAAGTCTATGACGGATTTCCATCAGTTAGAGAAAATTAAGGGAAAAGAAACGTATTGCGCATTGTTGTTGTTGTTGTTCTGTCAGCACACCAAAAATCATCCCGGCCGTGGCTGCAGCTTCTCAGTGACAACATAGTGATGCCGCTGGCATCATTCACAGTCAGGTATTTAGCAGAGAACATAGAGCAGAACTTGAATTTCGGTGCGGGTATTAATACACATTGGAATATATCATTTGCAAGTGCTTTTGAGTCCTTCTTATTTAAAGTGAAAGAGAGATTCATTTGCGCCCACAGAACGCGAAAAGGACAGTGACTAATTTAAACAATTGTTAAGGGAGTAAGCAAATGTAATATTGATTTAATACAACAGTTCTATAACAAGAAAATATCAAGTGACTTATGTTGTCTGACTATATCTCTACTGCCTGATTTTACTCTATTTTTTTAAATGAAAATATTTCCAAATAAAGTAACAGCTCAGCCACTGCGCATCTCTAAAAGCAAAACAGCGGTGTTTCATTCATGAATGAAAGCGAGTTTATGAAAGAATCTTAAGTTCAGTTCAATCTTCATTATCCATTCATAAAGACAGTCCCTTGCTTCATTCCCGAATGAATCAGCCGTTCAAACGAATCATTTGACTTACCGCCACCTGCTGGCGGATTTAGTGTCATTGTAAATTAGACTTACAGTTATTTAAAACGTAATATTTCTATATTAAAATGTATATTTAAAACATTTATCTCAACATGAATTTATGAATTTATTTACACTTATGCATTATTAAATGTCTGAAATTGCACCTTCAAGCCACTTTTGTGTTCCTTTGTGCCACCTTTGTAGTATAAATTATTTTTTATTAATACTAATTTTATATGATTGGTAATTTATTTGTTTTATTCTGCTATTATATTGCTTTAATTAGATTTTTTTTAAATAATAAATAAATAAATAAATATATGTTTTTTTTTTTTTTTTTAGTTTGACAGATAATGACATTTAATAAAAAATAAAAAATGCCATTACAATGGTAAAAAGAATCTGCCACTGTAAATCATCTTAATGAGTCAATTATCACCTCATATTAGGAAGGGCTAATTTTTTATCAGAATTTTCTATTATTGATCAGAAGATGCTTCTACATTTTTTAAATTAGGAGGACACGCACTATAAGGAGGAAAAAAACTGCTTATAAAGTGGGTGTGTGACAGATATGGCTGTGGAATGGTGTTTGGCAAAGATTTTGTGGAGGAAAAATTTTCAGTCAGAAGATTTTTTTTTTTTTGCTTTAATCCCTGAAAATGGCTGCATGGGAGAGTTCCAAGACGAAAACCGCTGCTGAGCAAAAAGAACATAAAGGCTTGTCTCAGTTTTGCCAGAACATATCTTGATGACCATTACATCTGGCGTAAAAGTAACACAGCATTTCAGAAAAACAACATCATACCAACAGTAAAATATGGTGGTGGTAGTGTGATGGTCTGGGGCTGTTTTGCTGCTTCTGGACCTGGAAGACTTGCTGTGATAAATGGAACCATTAATTCTGCTGTCTACCAAAATATCCTGAAGAACAATGTCCGGCCATCTGTTCGTGACCTCAAGCTGAAGCGAACTGCAGCAGGACAATAATCCAAAACACACCAGCAAATCCACCTCTGAATGGCTGAAGAAAAACAAAATAAAGACTTTGGAGTGGCCTAGTCAAAGTCCTGACCTGAATCCTAATGAGATGCTGTGGCATGACCTTAAAAAGGCGGTTCATGCTCGAAAACCCTTCAATGTCGCTGAATTACAACAATTCTGCCAAGATGAGTGGGCCAAAATTCCTGCACAGCGCTGTAACAGACTCATTCATTGCAAGTTATCGCAAACGCTTGATTGCAGTTGTTGCTGCTAAGGGTGGCCCAACCAGTTATTAAGTTTAGGGGGCAAACACTTTTTCACACTGGGTCATGTGGGTTTGGATTTTGTTTTCCCTTCATAATAAAAAAGTTCATTCAAAAACTGCCAGCTGCTCCTGGCTCCTTCGTCCTCTCGCCCTAAATACGGCAGGGACATCCTCAGTATGGCGGTGTGGGCATTCTCGTTCCCAAAGCGTTTCGACGCAGCGTAAGTTACCTGTAAGGGAACGTCTCAGGTTACGTATGTAACCCTAGTTCCCTGAAGGGAACGAGATACTGCGTCTCGAGGCCATACTTCCGGGCATCCCTGCGGCACTTGCTGTTTCCAGAAAGCTAGCGCTGCTCTCACTGTACGTGCTTTTAAGCTTCCTGGTCGGTGACGTCATCACGTACGTGACGTCTCGCGATTCCATTGGACTGATTACACACGTGATTCAGAGCGTGGTCACGCTGGAGGCGTTCCCAAAGCGTTTCGACGCAGCGTCTCGTTCCCTTCAGGGAACTAGGGTTACATACGTAACCTGAAACGTTTTCGCTCCTTATCCAAAGGCCTGGATTTCTATGAATATTAATGAGAGGAAACTTATTTGCAGTGACAGGCAGAGCAGCATCGCTGGAGAAATGCAGTGAGTGTTTAGCTGGCTGCTGACCCAGATAGCTTACGAACATCTTAATCTTTGGCAGGCCAACTTGCTTATCATCAGCTCAGCTTGTCTAAGTAGAGATATAACTCATTTCCAATTTTGCCCTTCTTCCACCTTTGCACTTCAATGAAAGTGTATGCAATAACAATATGAAGAAACAATATTACCCTAATAATGATATGAGGCAGCATATTCTGTGTTAGACCATAACTGTAGCTAGTCAAATCATTTTATTCATAAATGGTCAGCTTGGCATGGTTGACTATGATAAGTAGGCCATGTTGTTCCAAAGCATCACTATATACAGTAGGTAGGCTAGTTGGACTCAGTTTTGTTTCTTAAGATTAGCCATTGCCCTATTTTACTAATGCTTGAGTGTCACAGATGTTGTTGTTCCAGCTAAATATATAGTGTGTTGATTTGGCCTGCAGGTGGAAGAGATCGTCGTGGAGGGCCAGTCCTTACATTTCCAGCCAGGAGTAACCATGACAGAATACGACAAGAGGACCTCAGACGACTTATTGCGTACCTCGCAGGCATTCCCAGGTATGCAGTGTTTGTGTGCATGTCTTTGTCTGTGTGTCAGTGTGAACATTATTATGCAACTAAATTCATAGTCATAACAGATCAGGTTCAACCAGATGAAACGTTGAGGGACTGAATTGTAAAGTTACAGTTCTGTCATGACAACTCTCGGAAAAGTTTAGCATGGTAATGGATATGACAGTGTTAATGTATTTGGTCTTGGCTGAATAGATCTGCTACGTTGCTGCTGAATTGCTGCTCCTGTAGAATATTGCTGTAGTTACAGATTATTGCTGCTGCTGCTGCTGCAAGCAAGTACAGAAGCTTGCTACTGCCAAAGCATATAGTGATACGGTGCTGTGAGTATTTAAGACACACTGCTGCTGCACAAATAGCATAAAATAACCCATAGCAGATCTATACAAGTGGAGCTGGGGGAGGTGGAGGGTTTCAGAGGAACTCTTTAAGTGTGCTGCTAATGCCCAAGTGAATGCTACCAGGCATTTAAATAGCTGCAAGCTCACGCAACATGAACCAATCAGCTTGTGCCAAGTTGTATAACCCTGTGTTGTATAACCCCCATTGTGCGCTGTGTAAACATGATGGTTACTGTAGTTCTAGACTGTGAACACACATTTACTCATCTCACTTGAGCAAAAAACAGACGTGCTGCGTTAACGTGAGACTCTTATCGGGCGATAAAAAAAATATCGCCGTTAATCTATTCTCAAAGTTGGGTTGGGAGCTAGGTCTACTACGCAAGCTATGATGACTTTCACCTTGATATTTTAGCGCGGATGTACTGCATACCTAGCCGAATTGCACTGTAGGGGGCGAGGACGAGTCTTCAACCTGTGTGTATGCATGCATTGCCTACTGTGAAATTACCACATCAAACGTGACGTGCTGACATGGATGCAGCTATGAATCCACCGGGTTTGCTTCAGGGCAGGGGCGTTTGCTTCAGGCACGCGCCCCAGTGAAAATCTGCTGTACCCCAGTAAAATCTAAAATTTGAGTTATAGTTTACTTTGATAATCCCGAAATAAAGACATTAAACTATATGCAACAACTGAATTGACGCTTCTAAAAGCAACGCAGTTTAACCGAAGACTATGCACGCAGATATCCATGCCCGTGCGCGTCTGTGTATTTAATTGCAACGCGCACGTTTGTATAGTTTGTATAGTTAATTGTGTTGTAAATGCAATTGTCAAGCAGTTTGTGATGCATTTTGGAAACAGGAGATGAGCACCTGGTCTAATGTGCCACCTGGCTTGAGAAACCCGATCTCAAAGATTTACTTTTAGTCTTTTTTTGGGTAGCACACATATTCTGAATGCCTTCGGCAGAATTCAAATTAGCCATTTTAATCTAGATTAATCTAGATTAATTCCAAGATTACAGTGAGATTAATCTAGATTAAAAAAAATTATCTATGCCCACCACTAATTGTAATGCATTTCTTTTTTAAGGAACTTTCCCTAACACTGATCACAACTGTGCTTGTCAAATTTTCACTGACAAAAACAGCAAAACCAGTCATTTCAATAGGAATACATGTGATTGGGATAAGGAACCCTATTTTATTTTATAGTTTAGTTTAGTGCCATAAATGCATGTTTGGTTGGTTTCCACCATGTGTCCACCAAAACATTTTTAACCAGCTGAAAATTAAAAGCTGTGAGCACTTGAGAGCGCTTTTGTGGCACAATGTTTTTATTTGAGACCCTTTGGTTGCTATGATATGGTATATTCACTAAAGTAATATGGCATGCATTGTGAATAAATTGTTATTAATGCATTATTTTATATAATAATATTGTGTTAGTCCAAGAATTCAATCTTGTGAAGACATGAATAATCAGAGACAAGTTTCCATTGTTGTTCAGTCGTATTACAAGCAGGGTGTGACCGTTGGTTGGTGTGGTATTAGTCCCGCCCCTCCTCCACTGTGATTGGTTAGCTGACTAAAAAGTGACAGTGGTGAGTGCTCCATTTTTTCCCACGTTGAACAGCCTTCTCTCGGCGGCGACAAATAAACACTCAGTGTTTAAAAAAATGTGGTACTCCCATTAAAAACAATTGAAAAAAATACATTATCCCCAGGAAAAAACACTTTGGTGGACATGCGGTCAAAGCCACTGGAAGGCAGTCCTGCAATCTTTAGCTAAAAAAGCGTAACGGCTAATACTAACATTCCCAGGACGCAAGAAAAGAGACCAGAGGCCGTTTTGTTTGAATGGATGTCAATGGAGGAGAGGTCTCACTATGCTGAATAAATAGCTTTTGTGAGGAAACAGCTAATCATTTAATGAATTAACAGCCTATCAGCTAATCTTCAACATGTTTTACACTAAACAATAGTTTTGGATTGAACTACTTTTGGAATTTACATAGAAAAAAATGCTGCTTTTGTAAGAAAGGTCACAGACTTTTTGCGAAAGGTGGGATTCAGCTTACAGCATTTCTTATTTATTTCTATGGTATCCGTAATTGAGTGTCGCACAACTCTGACTGAAATTTAGTGACGTCAAGGCTGTAATGTGATTGGTTATGAAGGCACACATGATCCAAGTTGACTGTTACGCTTTTTCCAATATTTGTTATTTTGTTATTTATTGATAGGGTGTTTGCTTAACTGATAAGGTGTTGCTAGGTGGCTGCTAGGGTAATCACTCCGAGTGATAACTATGGCATTGATGTTTTCTGAATACTTTTTTATGGTGTTGCTGTGATTCAGAGAGATTTAGTTCAAATTTGTCTAGGTGGTTGCTAGGGTGTTCTCTGTAATTGTAAGGAAGCTGCTGATTGGCTGCTAGGGTGTTTTTGGTGGTTGCGTGGCATTAAGACAGTTTCTAGGGTGTTCTGTTGGGTACTACCATGTTTCTAATAAAATGAAAACTGCTGCTCAAAAAGCATTTTCACAAGCAAGTTTTCATTTAGTTTAATTTAATTTCTTTTCATATCTATATTCATATACACATGTCATGCCTGCGGCAAGGAGATGGCTAAGCTTTCCCCAGAAAACCTTAACAACCTTAGCATTTTAATTTGCATTTTCTTCATTCAAACATTCAAGTCTAGGTAATGTAGTATTTTTGTCAAGTCCTAGTTTTGTTTTTAATTTTTAGTTTTGAAGCTCCCTGGTTTCTGGTTTGTTTAGACATCACATGGCCAATTTGTCTTTTCCCTGCTGTGTCCTTCTGAATTAGCATTGATTTGACTCAGTAAAACTCAACCGGCTCCACGTGAATCTGCTTTCAGCCAGAGGGTTCCAGCTCTGCACAGTTTAAAACTTTATGTAGGTTATCATCTGCCGCAGGGTTCTCCAAAACTTTACTTCTGTTCTGTTGTACATAATCACTCTGTTTGAGCCACATTGAATAATACTGAAATTGAACAACTTCTTGACAGCTGTAAACACATTTTCTCCACTTTTGCACAGAATGTGTTGTGGTTTGAAAATAAATAATGCACTTCTGACCCTTTGCTTGGAAGTGCAGATATTCAGTATTACAGTATGTTGGAGACCCAGATGTGGCCCCTGGTTAGGAAAACAAGTGGTTTAGACGCTTACGGCTGTTGGTTTTGGTGTCTGGTGTGTATCAGATAGCCAGGGATGTAGGTATGTTGTTTGGCATAAAACTGCAAATTTTAAGCCACATGGTTGTCCTCCATTACTCTCTTCCGTTTCTTTACTCCCAAGAAGATTTTGTATTTTTTCACACTGTAAAGAAATGTTTCTGACTCAGTCCATCCCACATGCTGTCTATCACCACATAAAATAATTATAACTTGTCCATCAGTTCATGAAATCAAACCTGAAGTCTGTGTACTGTGTATTAATACATTTACAGTGGAAGTCTATGAGGCAAGGCTTTGCACCAGAATGAATGTTTAAACACACTATTTTGGAAGTATACTCACTTTTTTTTGAATGATAAAATAAGTTTTGTGTCCCATCTTCTTATATTACCATTTATTCCATGGTCTATCTGCATACTCAATTCTGACTGGCTGGGAAGTGTGCGTTAAAACTGTGTAATGCCCAAGTAGTTCAAGTCAGTTTAATAACTGTCCCTATGTGCATCCTTTATTTAAATCACACAGACATCACTCACACACAGATATCGGAGTTCACGCTGCACACAGAAACATTCAGGAATGCATAAACTTGTTGTCAGAGTTGTCTCACGACTATTAATTATTCTACTTCACTACTGAATTGCTGAATACATTATATTTCTTAGCAGTGAAGTGGTATTGTTACTGTTTTTGAAGCAAATAAACTTGCACACATGCATACAGACATACATAACATAAATGCTATACTATAATTCAGGGGTTTTCAAACCTGTCCTGGAGCCTCCCCTGCCCTGCACATTTTGTATGTCTCCCTTATTAGGCACACCCAATTCAGGTCTTGCAGTCTCTACTAATGAGCTGATGATTTGAATCAGGTGTATTAGATGAGAGAGACAAGCAAAATGTGCAGGGCAGGGGAGGCTCCAGGACAGGTTTGAAAACCCCTGCTATAATTCATTCAAATAAATATAATCCTACCACACTACTTATCTGTGTCCAATTTAAGCACGCAGAATGTTATACCTAAGAAGCCGCAACTGACAAAAACAAACATTTTTACAATTCAAGTCTATTTTTGCACGGCTAAAATCAGTAACAGCTTGAACATTTCAGTGTTGGCAAGTGACCATGGAGTAAAGGGAATAATACGTTTTATTTATTCATTTATTTATTTTATTTTTTTGCACGCTGAGCGGTTCTTTATGGAAGCTCTTTTCCACCACTGAATTTAAAAAAAAGGCAATTGCGACTTTTTATCTCAAAATTCTGACTTTTTTTTCTCAGAATTGCAGAATCGCAATTCAGACTTTTCTACTAGCCCTACATTTTTCAACAGTAGTGTACATACATATATCACCCCACATTGTGTTATCCCCTCCTCTTGTTCTTGCACTCTTGTCTCACTCATCTCATCTGTGGTCTCTCTCTCCCTCTCTCTCTCTCTTTCTCTCTCTCAGAGAGGGAGGTCAGAATGATTTAGAGTTGTTCAGTGCTCATTCCTGCTTAAGAGTCAGACTAGAGGAGTGCAGCTGTGGATATGAAAACACTCTTGAGTTAACAGACTGTTTTTCGAGCTAGAGAGCTCATTAGTTAGAATGTTTTTTTTTACATTTATCTCTTATTTATTGTTGTCCTATAGCAGTTTTCTCTCAATTTAGTGAGAAGAGATTTAATATACTATACTTGGGTAAGTGTTTTATTTTTCATGCATGGTTCCTACACATTATATATGATGCACTAAAATGTATTTCAATCAGGAGGGATTTGTAGAGATGTTTGAAAGCAGCGATCTCATTTACATCTCCCTAATGATGTCAGTGTCAGCGGTGCAGAAGAGCTGATGCTGTGTTTTTATTTGTTTGTGTAGTGAGGAGGTGAGCAGACATGGCTTCACGGTCATCGTGGATATGCGAGGATCAAAATGGGACTCTATCAAACCTTTGCTGAAGATACTACAGGAATCATTTCCTTCCTGCATCCACGTCGCTCTCATCATCAAGCCTGACAACTTCTGGCAGAAGCAGAGGACGAATTTTGGCAGTTCCAAGTTTGAATTTGAGGTAAGGACTTTGTATATTGTGAATTTACATTTAATAAGGTGACAGTAAATAAGAAGTTCTGTTTTTGTTAGATACATTTAGATATTGCTTTGATTTTTTTCAAAATCTATTTTCTGATAATCTATTAGGGATATAAATAAAAGATCCAGAAGTGAAAAACACACTCTAGGTGTGTTTTACTAGAACATTCCATATTGGTGGTGCGAAAGTAGAGCTGTCAAAATTACTTCTGACCTATTTCATCAGAGCTGAGAGGAAGACGCATACAGTAGTGTTAATTTTAATTTGGAGGCTTAATCTCCCAAAGGAGGTTTCTTAAATTAACACATCTAGTGCAGCACAACATTCAGAAGTATTATTACATTGTAATATATGTAATTGATTTATAACTGTATCACAATTATGATTTGAATTTGTTGACACCTAAACACTGGAAAATACTTCTAATTGCATTGATGTGATGCAGACAAGAATGTCTTGAAGTTCTGGTCTCTGTCCACCACCAATTCTCAAGTGTCCACTGTCCCCTCATGTGTCTGCTGTTGTCTCTAATAACATGACCTGAGCTGCAATCTCTGGAATGTTTTTCTGGCTCCTATAAGTAAAGTGTTCAGTGTAACTGATCCAATAGGGGTTGCATTCATCATCCAATCTGTGTTTAATTGCATTGTTGTTTTAAATAACAACTTCGGCTTCTTGGAAACCTCCCACTGAGTCCCTGACAAAAGCGTTTCATTCAGAACCCTCATACTTTGAAGTAATCTGTTTTGGTTGTAAAGATGTCTCACCCAAATATAAAACAAAACATTTTAATATTAAACTGCAAAAATATAGACGTGGCAAAAATGCGTAACAAAAAAACCCCTACTATTCATAGTCAAGCAGGGTCACATTTTAGTTTGTGGAACAAACTCACATTAACTAACTAGCAACTACAACTTTTGCCACAGTAAACTCCTAATTTGCTGCTTATTAATAGTTAGTAATTTAGATGTTATGTTAAGGTATGGGGTAGGATTCAAGGATCTAAAATATGATCATGCAGAATAAGAAATTAATATGTGCTTTTAAAAGTACCAATAAACAACCAAATTGCAAGTAATAAGCATGCTTAAAGCAACTAGTTAATACTGAGAATTAGTTCCTAAAATGTTACCGTCAAGTAGCAATTTTGTGTTGTTATTGTCAAATTTTAAATTAATACATCATGCTTTTCACAATACACGTTGTTTCAAAGTAAAAAGAAAAAAAAAATTCAGACATCTACAACATTTCTCACATTATCACAGGTTATTTGCTATAGTTTAGAAAATGCTAATAAAATATGACAAGAACTGTGTCAGAACAAATTCATCTTGATAATCACAAATGAATTACAGTCAAAACAAAATGTATTGAAACACCTTCAAAATATCTCACATTATCACAGTTTATTTGCTGTAGTTTAGAAAATGGTAATAAAATATGACAAGAAATCAAGAGTTAAACTGTGTCAGAAAAAAAATTGATCCTGATAATGTCAGATAACTTTGATAGAAAGGTATGTAACAAAACATGGTCAGGTCAGTGTCAAATCAAATGTTTGGTCCCAAATTTGTATCAGTTTTATTTGGTAGTCCACTGTATGAAGAAGTTTTGGGTATAATATGTCACACTTTACTTTATTTTGCTGTTCTCACTTACATAAATTAACTATAGTGTCCTGCACCCACTAGTACACAACATATCAAAATTGTATATGGTTTCTAATTATTTTTGGTTTGACTGTAGCTTTACAGGATATCCTGATGTATGATATTTTAATATTTTCATGCTTTCTAGTCACATTTAGCAGATTAGAGCCGGGCAATAATATTGCAATAATATTGTAACAATGCAAGCAATGAAATATTTGAGATTTGCTATAAAATATGCCCTGTGTGGTTATGCTAGGGCTGGGCGATATGGCCTAAAAATAAAATCCCCGATTTTTTCACAAAAAAATCCGATTTACGATTTAAATCGATTTTTTCCCCCCCTACTTATTTTAGCATGTGAAGAAACCCCAGCTTTTCCACAATATATATGGGCACCATATATTTTGCAATATACATTGCAACTGCATCAGTGCTTTCCACCAGGCCCCATTCTTATCATACCAGACACAGTAAATGTTTGTAAGACAAATAAATATGAGATGGGAGGAAAATATATATTGCCATGCTTTTCTCTTGCATTTATATCGTATACAAAAATATAGAATTTTGAACACAGAAATATTAAATGATTTAAATAACTGAAACGATCTGCCAGCAGGTGGTGGTAAGACACTGATTTAATTACTGAATCATATTCATTTGATTCGTTTGAACGGATGGTTCATTCAAGAATAAAGCAAGTGACTCTTTATGAATGGGAAATTGAATCATTTCACTAGATTCGTTTAAAAACGCACGTTCATAAACGAAACACCGCTGTGTTTGAGTGGAGATGCGCAGCGGCTCAGCTGTGACTTGTTTCAGACCACTTTTGACGACGAAATAGAGCAAAATCAGGCAATAGTGTTATAGTCTGACAATGTAAGTCACTTAACTTAATAACTTAATAACACAATAACTTGTTTATTTAACTGTTATAATCAATATCTCGTTTACAAACTCCCTTAAAAATGATTAAAAGCTGTCACTCATCTTAGTTCGCAATCTCACAAAGCTCTATTATAATAAACGAAGCTACTGCCCATTCAGTCTCTTATTTACACTCTCTCTACACTTGAGATACATTAGTCACGTGCAAAACACATAGAAACCTTTGAAGCTCCACTCAGCGCAAATACAAATATGCTGGTCGGGTCAGTCGCACATGGT
>NC_133369.1:34390764-34420038 GCF_049309525.1 Garra rufa
TTATTTATTTTAATGTGGAATGCTATTTCTGTGATATACAGAGTTACTGCATAAGTAGATACAGCATGTCACAAAAGTGAGTACACCCCTCACATTTCAACAACCATTTTAGTATATCTTCTCAAAGGACAATACTATAGAAATGAAACTTGGATATATTTTAGAGTAGTCAATGTGCAGCTTGTATAGCAGTATAGATTTACTGTCCTCTGAAACTCAGCATACAGCCATTATTGTCAAAGTAGCTGGCAAAAAAAGTGAGTAGACCCTAAGTGAACTTGTCCCAATATATTGTGTTAGCACCATTGTTATCTGGCACTGCCTTAATCATCCAGGGCATGGAATTGAACAGAGCAGCACAGGTTGTTGCTGGGATTCTCTTCCACTCCTCACAGAGCTGCTGGACAATAGACACATGGTGCTTCTCCACCTTACCCTTGAGGATTGCCCCACAGGTGCTTAATAGGGTTGAGATACTTGGCCACTTCATCACCTTCACCTTCATCTTCCTCAGCAAGGCAGCTGTCATCTTGGTGGTGTGCTTGAGATCGTTATCATGTTGGAAAATTGCCGTCCAGCCTAGTTTCTGGAGGAAAGGCATCATGTTTTGCTTCAGAATGTACAGTATACCAGTGGTCAGTATGAGAGAATTGCACTTAAAACACCTAATTTTAAATGTTCTAATACAAGATACACAACTTTGTATGGTCCTGTCAAGCAGACAAAAACATAAACATGATGAATAGGACATGTGGCTTTTCATGGTTAAACAACATACTGCTGTTCACTTATGGTGTACTCACTTTTGTTGCCAGCTAAACATTTTGACAATAATGGCTGTATGTTGAGTTATTTTCAGTAAATCTAAACTGCTATACAAGCTGCACATTGACTACTCTAAAATATATCCAAGTTTCATTTCTATAGTATTGTCCCTTGAGAAGATATACTACATGGTTGCTGAAATGTAAGGGGTATACTCACTTTTGTGAGATACTGTAGATAAAGTGTTCCATGAGGGCCAATTTCAGTTAGGATGAAGCTAAACTAAATAAAAATGAGAAATGTTAAATCTAAAAATCTGATACGTTCAGAACATGAACCAAAGTGTCCTACTTTCATCTTTTCAGACCATCATGGTGTCCCTCGAGGGTTTGACCAAAGTGGTTGATCCCTCCCAGCTGACTCCAGACTTTGAGGGCAGTCTGGATTATGACCACGAGGAGTGGATCGAAGTTCGAGTGGCCTTTGAAGACTTCACAAGCAATGCGGCTCGCATCCTTTCCCATTTGGAAGAACTCCAGGACTTGGTGTCCCAGCGGGAGCTGCCGTCAGACCTGGACGGGTCTCGGCGTGCTATGG
The DNA here is from genome assembly GCF_049309525.1 of Garra rufa. Classification (NCBI taxonomy): domain Eukaryota; kingdom Metazoa; phylum Chordata; class Actinopteri; order Cypriniformes; family Cyprinidae; genus Garra; species Garra rufa. The sequence goes on from NC_133369.1 coordinate 34,392,127, forward strand.
AGGAACACGCCTCCCTGAAGAAAAAGGTTACTAAAGCTCCTGTGGAGGAGTTAGATACTGAGGGTCAACGCCTGCTTCAGAGAATCCAGTGTGGGGAAAAAGGCAGAGGAGATATCCAGGGATTAGCTCCAAAAGTCCAGGCGCTTCTGGATAAACTTCACGCCACACGCCAACATCTGCACCAATCCTGGCACATGCGCAAAGTCAAACTGGATCAGTGCTTCCAGCTAAGACTCTTTCAGCAGGACGCAGAGAAGGTGTGAACATTTTATATATGTGAAGTTTAATAGGAGGATAACTGGATAGTTGTAGGTATACTATAGAACAATACAGAAGATATAATGTACAAAGATACTTTCCATTTATAATTTATATAACTTTATGTTATGAAAGTTCTGTTTCTACAGTCCTAATGATTACTGTATTTGCATGCTACTAAATTGCAATTATGGAGCATTTTGGTACTTTTTTTGTTGGTGATTACATTCTACATTAGCACATTTTAAGGAAATCAGAAAGCTGACATTTCAGCAGCCATTACTTCACACTTCAGTGTCCTTGAGATTGTCCTTCAGATCATTCTAATATTTGTTTAAGGATTCTTGTAACGTCTTTTGATCAGTTTGATCCTTGCTAAATAATTAATTGTCTTAAAAACTATCAATTTAATAATAGATTTTTTTTTATAAATGTGAATAAATAATACAACAATACAACTTAATAATTTGATATAGAAGTTAACAAATAATATTAAAGATTAGCAAGACTTTATAGAATACTTTGAAACTTCACTTGTCATGTTTTGAGGGTGTACAAAAGCGTTAGTACATGCTGTTTTCTTTTTGACAGTGTATTGAAGTAACATTAAAAAACAGCATATTTCTCAGTCTATCCCTTTCATTTCTCCTTTCAACAGATGTTCGATTGGATCGTCCATAATAAAGGCCTGTTCCTGACAACTTACACAGAGATAGGAGCCAACCATCAGCATGTGCTGGAGCTGCAGACCCAGCACAACCACTTTGCAATAAACTGCATGGTAAGGCTCTGTCCAGTGGTCCAGCAGTAATGTGTGTCACCACCTGAGGCGTTATAACAGTGTAGCTTGATGTGTGTTACATCATTTAAATAATGTGCGCTTGTACACGTGCCCTGACTCACTTAGTCATGCAAGAATGAATTTTCTGTTGTCATATAATAGTCATGTCAATATATGCTTGAAGGGTATGTAATGCCACAGGAGAGCAGTCACACGCAGATACATCATCCCTGTGTGTGTCTGTGTGTGTATGTGTGTACGTGACCCTGGCAGACATGTTAATCACCCCCAGTAGGTTTCAAAGGCAGAGAGTTTCACAAGAAAATGGCATGGCATCAATCACTGATTTTCCATCTCTACGGTCTCATCTGCCATCTGCCCATCCATATCTAAATGTAACTGCTGTACAGTCAATAGGAAGAGTCTACAGTATCTTCTTGCAGATTTGAATGACATAAATCTGGTAATACTTTTAACTTTCATTAGTAAGCCATTAAACAGTAATAATGATTTAATAGACCAGTAGTTGATATACATTTATGTTTGAATATATATATACCAAAAAACATCTACAATCTTTAAGCCGTTGAGTTTAATCAACTTCAAACTAGATTTTTACCTTTTCAAGGAAAAAGTAAGTAGTGCTTGCCCTTGGAAAACTTAAAACACACATTGGGTATCATTCATGAAACACAAGCAGAATACATACACTACCAGTCAAAAGTTTTTGGACAGTCTCTTCTGCTCACCAAGCCTGCATTTATTTGATCCAAAATACAGCAAAAGCAGTAATATTGTGGATTATTGTTACTATTTAAAATAACTGCTTTGTATTTTAATATATTTTAATATGTAATTTATTCCTGTGATCAAAGCTAAATTTAGCATCACTACTCAAGTCTTCAGTGTCACTTGATCCTTCAGAAATCATTTTAATATGCTGATTTGCTGTCCAAGAAACATGTTTATTATTATTATTAATATTTAAAACAGTTAAGTATTTTTTTTTTCAGTTGATGAATAGAAATATCCGAAGATCAGCATTTTTATGAAATAAAAAGCTTTTGTAACATTATACACTATACCATTCAAAAGCTTGGAGTCTTTAAATGCATTAATTGATCTAAACTGATGATTAAGCCATTTTTAAGGTTCAAAAGATTTCAATTTCAGATAAATGTTCTTCTGTTCTCAACATAGTAATAATAATAAATCTTTTTTAATGTTTTTTTTAATATTTTAAATAGTAAAAATAATAAATTTTTACTGTTTTTGCTGTTTTGGGATTAAATAAATGCAGGCTTGGTGAGCAGAAGAGACTTCTTTAAAAAACATTAAAAATATTACTGTTAGAAAGCCTTTTAATTGGTTAAACAATGAGTTAAAAGTGAAAATATATGTAATTGATAAACAACAATGTAATTGTATTTATTATAGCAATTTTTTAATGATTATTTAATGATTTTTAAATGTTTATTATTATTTTATGTATTTGTTTAATTATCTAGCATGACATCCTATTTACCAATAATTGGAATTCATTAACATACACATTTAAATATCAAATCTAAGGTTTATAAAGCATTCGCAAACCCAAAGATGAGTTTCTGGGTCTAGTTTACACCCAAATGACTCAAAGTTGCTTATAAATTTACATAGGCAGTTAAATTTATTAGTATTAAAAGCAACAGTGTGCTATTATTTTGAGTATTAGTATGAAAACATTTATATAAACAATTAAGTAAAAAATATGTAGATGTAGAAATGAAACCAAGAGAAGCAATATAGATATGAAAACAAAACAGTTTTGATTAAACAATAAAAAAACATACCATATAAAACAGCATGTATATGTATATAACATGTATATATCTATAGCCTGTTAATATATTTATAAAAATAAATGTAGTATGTTAAAGCAGCTAATTGTTATTATTACTATTTTCATGCATTTGTGTTCTCCACCATCACAAATGTTCATACCTCTTTAGGTTACCACCCTTACCAAATGCTAGGATGTTTTTATAGGTTTTCATTAGGCTCTTTTGTTAGTGTGTTAGGTTTGGCTGAGTGTGCTGAAATCACATGTCCTGCCTCAGCTGTGAGAACAGTCCACCCCCTCTCACGTTGCTATAACTGTGCACAACTTAACGGATGAAATGCTTTGTCAACTGTTTGCTTTGGGTTAGCCTGACTGCCGGGCAGCCAGGGGCACTACAGCCACCTCCTCAGGAAGTCCTAGGAGCCTTACTTCCTGTCTGATATGAGGCATGAATGGACGTAAACACTTTTTTTGTTTACTTGGTTATAGTGTTAGGTGGTTCTTCAGTTTGTATTGCTTGACAAGGGATAATGCACGTTTAGGTTTAACGTGTTTATCGCATCCTTTCTTACCTCACACAGCTAAAATACTTTGTCTGAGATGACTCTTCTCTGATGTTATGATTACTGGAAACAGACTTCTAAAAACATTATAGTTTTGTAATAAGCAATAATGCTCTTTGCTGATAGCCCGCCCCCTAAAGGACACCAGGGTCGTACAGTTGGATACTTTTATGGCTCACACACTCCTAAAAATAAAGGTGCTTCAAAAGGTTCTTCAAGCGATGCCATAGTAGAACGATTTTTGGTTCCGCAAAGAACCATTCAGTCAAAGGTTCTTTAAAGAATCATTTCTTGCTTACCTTTTTATAATCTGAAGAACCTTATTTGCCACAAAGAACCTTTTTGTGAAACAGAAAAGTTCTTAAGATGTTAAAGGTTCTTTATGGAACCATTTGGACAAAAAGGTTCTTCTATGGCATTGAAAAGCACCTTTATTTTTAAGAGTGTATAGGAGATTATATAGAAGAAAATGGAGCAGCTACTCAAAGAGGGAAAAATTGTTTACTCAGAGGGCCAAACTGAGCAAAAATTATGCAATTTGGTGCAGTGGCAATGGCCCGAAAGTAAAATAAAAATCTGATGGCATGTAATTTTTAGAGTTTTTGTTGTGGGAGGGCAAAACATACAGTATAATGCAGTGCAGTTCACTGATGACTGAGAGATGTACAAATAAATTCATCGAAAGCCTAATTTATCATAGTTGATACTCACATTTTATGGATAATAAAGTAAACCTAAGTTGCTTGACAGCCAAAATTTAGAAAATTTTGCATATCAGTAGAGTTTGGGTTAATAGCCTGCAGGTTCTGTGGCATTTGCCACATGTATTGACAGTAATTCAATAGGTGATTTATAGAGACGTCAATGTTCATCACATGGCACACTGGGGGCCTGGTTGTAACCTTTCGTAATAGACATGCTTAAGCAGCTATGTCATTAAGTTCCATGGGTAATATCACCTGAGCGGAATGTTACGCTTGTCAGGTTGTAAATTAACTCAGCTCCCACTCTTATGAAAGACAATCTGGAGGACAACATGTAGAAAACACTCCTCTGGCTAAAGGCATTTTACACATGGTTGGGTAATCTCCCATCATGCTGGTGTATTGATTAGTCCCAGAGATATCCAGAGGGAGATATAATGTTCCAGGCACTCCTTCTCTAATCATCCTGTATTTGTAAGAGAAAAGAGGTTTACTGTAATAATATCATAAACCTGGGAGTCTGAGAGTGAAGGGTAGACTGTCCTTGTGTGACTCTTTCTGTTTAAGTATACTGCAGGGTCCAGTACTGTCATGAAGTGATTTTCTCATGTGAGGAAGGCTTTTGTTCTGTGGTATGTGTGTCTTGGCTGTGTTCAGGTCCTGTAATGTGATCTGTGTAAATGTACTGTAGAGCACTTCGTTCGTCTGTATTCTTATTTTGAGTTCAAGTGACTTTTTACTGTCTTTTTCTTGGTGTTTTCTGTTTAAGGAGTCAGATAATGGCTGATGGTATTGCAGAAGTTATTTCTATACAAAATATGGTTATTGTGGGTGTTTGACCAGAAACTTAAAGATACTAAAAGAGCAGTGTGTGTGTTTATGGCAGGTATTATAATACTTTCTATACTACCAAGCAAATGTTTTTGAACAGTAAGATTTTTTATATTTTTAAAGAAGTCTCTTCTGCTCACCAAGCCTGCATTTATTTAATACAGCAATACAGCAAAAGCAGTAATATTGTGCAATATTTTTACTATTTAAAATAACTGCTTTCTATTTAAATATATATTAAAATGTAATTTATTCATGTGATCAAAGCAAAATTTTCAGCATCATTACTCCAGTCTTCAGTGTCACATAATCCTTCTAATATGCGGATTTGCTGTTCAAAAAAACATTTATATTATTATTATCATTATCAATATTTAAAACAGTTAAGTACATTTTTTCAGGTTTCTTTGATGAACAGCATGTATGTGAAATAAAAAGCTTTTTAACATATAAATATACACTATACCACTCAAAGGGCAAAGAAATGATTTAATGCTTTTTTAATGCTTTTTTTTTATCAAGGATGCATTAAATTGATCAAAAGTGATGATTAAGACATTTATAATGTTACAAAAGATTTCTATTTCAGATAAATGTTCTTCTGAACTTTCTAAGTATAAAAGAAACCTGAAAAATTCTACTTAGCGGTTTTCAACATAATCATAATAATAAAAATGTTTTTTGAGCAGCAAATCAGAATATTAAAAGGATTTCTGAGGGATCATGTGACTAGATTTATGATGCTAAAATTCAGCTTTGAAATCACAGGAATAAATTACATTTTAAAATATATTCAAATAAAAAAATAGTTATTTTAAATAGTAAAAATAGTGCCGTACTTTGAATTAAAGGAGAACTCCGGTGTGATATTGACCTAAAGTGTATTGAATCATGATACCGAGTGTGAACGTACCTTGCATATTTCATCTCGGTTTGTGTCCAGCTGTCCGAAATCTGGGGTCAGTTAGCCGATGCTCACAACAGGTTGTCAATGAAAGTCAATCGGGCATCGAAGGAGCCATGTAAATAAATCACTGTTTTACGCCATTTACGAGGCACAATGTAGCTCCGCACTTCATCGGTAGACTTCCTAGGGCCCTGACATTTAAAACGAGACATTGAGAACTCAGAAAAAGCACCGGTAGTTTATTTACAAGAAGATTTATACAGACATCTTCCACCAGGAATAGAGCAGTCGCCGCCATCTTAAATGTAGTCACGATAAGTCGAGTGTCGAGCACGAAGGAAACTACAACCTGATACGTTGATAACCTGATAAATTCATTGGTGCTCGACACTCGATTTATCGTGACTAAGTTCAGGATGGCGGCTACCGGATTTTCTTTCCCAGGTACTGTCTGTATAAATCTTCTTGTAAATAAACTACCGGTGCTTTTTCTGAGTTCTCAATGTCTCGTTTTAAATGTCAGGGCCCTAGGAAGTCTACCGATGAAGTGTGGAGCTACTTTGTGCCTCGTAAATGGCGTAAAACAGTGATTTATTTACATGGCTTTTCCGATGCCCTGTTCACTCTCATAGACAGCCTGTTGTGAGCATCGGCTAACTGACCCCAGATTTCGGACAGCTGGACACAAACCGAGATGAAATATGCAAGGTACGTTCACACTCGGTATCATGATTCAATACACTTTAGGTCAATATCACACCGGAGTTCTCCTTTAAATAAATGCAGGCTTGGTGAGCAGAAGAGACTCCTTTAAAAACATTAATAATCTTTACACTGATAGTGCATTTAAAAAATCTTGGAGAGAGTTTAAATCAGGGCCGGATTTAGCCAGCCCCAGTAGTGTCACAGTTCTGTCTGTTCATGTCTTTGGTTTTGCCCATTTATCTTCCCCCTGTCATTTTGTTATCATTTGGTTTAGTCCTCGTTTGTGTAATCACCGTCATCTGTCTCACCTGTGTATTATCAATTAGTCTGTCTTTATAAGTCTGTTTGTTTCTTGAGTTCAATGTCGGTCATTAAATGTTGAGAATTGTGTGTGGATTATCTTGCCTGTTCCTGAGTGTTCCAGCCTGCTTATCTGAAGACTATATTAAATATTAATGTTTATTGTTTACCTCGTCTCTCGTCTCGTCAGTCCAGCACGTATCGTTACAGGAACGACCGACCGAAAAAGTTTACCCGGCACTTTCCCCTGCGTTTATTTTCCGTCTTTTTTCCCTCAGTGTTTTGTTTTTTATTGTTTGATCGATTATGGACCCTACTGTTCGTCTCATCCTCCTGAGGCAGGAGGAACGCTCTCTTGAGGACCATACACGTGAGTTCATCTCCCTGGCAGAACATTCCCACTTCCCGGATAGCAGCCTATGCATCTACTACCACCTGGGACTGAATTCCACCACCAAGGCGCTGCTATCCGGGGAGGGTCCTCAAGAGAGCCTGCCGGACTACATCGAGTGGGTGTTGGCGTCCTGCCAATCTTCCTGGACTGTCGGCGTCATCGAGGAGGACGTCAGCCCCACTCACGACCCAGAACCCAGCCAAACATCACCCCGACATGCGGAGTTACAGCCTGAGCCCACCGCAGATGGAGTGCCAGAGCCGAGAGCGACAGAGCCTGACCCATCTGACCAGGTGCGAGAGCCGGCATCAACATCCGTGACAGTGGATTGTCACGTGGAGCAAGAGAGGGCGACAGAGAGCCCTGCCCACTGCACCACCGCTGAGGGTGAGCTTGGATCTAATTCTGGGGATTTAATAGACTTCTTCTCGGATCTTGCCCAAGACAACTCATGTGACTTAATTGACTTTTTCTCTGAGCCACTGACCTGCATAGACTTCCCTCCCACCCGCCCTCGTCTGTCTGAATCTGCCTGGTCCCCGCTGGTTCCGCCCAGCCGTCCTGAGTTCCCGCTGGTTCCGCCCAGCCATCCTGAGTTCCCGCTGGTTCCGCCCAGCCGTCCTGAGTCCCCGCTGGTTCCGCCCAGCCGCCCTAAGTCTTCCAGGTCAGCAGTCAGTCCCCCAGCTCACCCTCAGCCCACCACCTGTGCAGTGGGCTCGCCGCGGGACTGCCAGCTTCCATCGGCGTCTCGGCTGGAGGATTCCTCAGCTCCGCCTCCAGCCTCCGAGTCCTGGACTCCGCCTCGGCCCTTCGACCCCGCGGTTCCACCACGGCTCTCGACGCCCTCCTCTTCATCGTCGCCCGTCGATCCACCAGCTCCACCGGGCTCCATCGTCTTTCCGGCTCCGCCCTGGTCAGTCGTCACCCCATCGGCTCCTCAGGACTCTGCTCCTCCGGCTGTGCCTCGTCGCGCCGTCCCACCGGCTCCTTGGGACTCCTCCTTCCTGCGGGCACAGCCTCCATCCTCTGTCGCTCCGGCTCCGCCGCGGATCTCCGGGACTCCGCCTCGGGCGCCAGAGCCTGCTCCACCTTGGCCCTCCGGATCCTCGGCGTCACCCCGGATCATCGGCTCTCCATCTTCGCCTCGGGCTCCTTATCCATCTGCTCCGCCTCTGTCGGTCGGCCCCATGGAGTCGGCACGCCTTCGTCCACCATGGTTCCTCCCTCCGTCGGCTCCACAGTGGGCCGTCATCATGGCTGTGGTCTGGGTCGGTTCCTCCTGCCTTATGCCCCACCCATGTCCTCCCTGGCTCCTCCCTCCGTCGTCGCCCCTCTGGACTGTCTGGTTTGTCACTTGGACTTTTGTTCTGGTCCTCCTCCGGGGGTTGCGTCCTCCGCCGGAACCCCCTCCTTCATTGACTCTGGTATCCTGGTTTTTCCGCCCCTCTCGTTTTTTCTTTTTTCCACGGCGCGAGGACGCGCCTTTCCGGAGGGGGGCGTAATGTCACAGTTCTGTCTGTTCATGTCTTTGGTTTTGCCCATTTATCTTCCCCCTGTCATTTTGTTATAATTTGGTTTAGTCCTCGTTTGTGTAATCACCGTCATCTGTCTCACCTGTGTATTATCAATTAGTCTGTCTTTATAAGTCTGTTTGTTTCTTGAGTTCAATGTCGGTCGTTAAATGTTGAGAATTGTGTGTGGATTATCTTGCCTGTTCCTGAGTGTTCCAGCCTGCTTATCTGAAGACTATATTAAATATTAATGTTTATTGTTTACCTCGTCTCTCGTCTCGTCAGTCCAGCACGTATCGTTACAAGTAGGGGGTGTATGTATGTGGGTGAGCTTCTCTAATTGTCTATGCAAAGAAAACTATACTAACTACGCTGTCATCATCATATCAGTCCACCTATCCATATCTCTATCTTCTCCTTTGATCCATTTGATTTGTCTTATAGGTTTTATGTTTGATACCCTAACCTCTGCATTTACCCGAGAGAGAGAGAAGAGAGAGAACAAGAACAGAGTTATAGTAATCAAATAATTCCGGTGAGAGACTGCGAAAGAAAAGTTACTTAGAACGATGTCTGAGTTTTGAGCTCTGCCGTGCCGTGACTGTGAGCGAGTGAGACGAGCAAGCGAGTGAAGCGAGTAGCCACTCCCTCCCTACCAGTGATGCGCGGGTTGATCCAAAATGAGCGGGTGTCATCCAAAAATATTTTTAATGATATTCGGGTCACGGTCGGTCGGGTCGTTTGAAATAAAGATGCCAATTAAACCTTTGTAATTTATATAGTACTAGACACAATTTTCTATGAAATACATAGACCTACACTTTATTGGCTGAATAATATTTATCTTTTGAATGTTAAGCATTATTAACTGTTGAATAAATGCTGACGCGGGACAAAATGCCCGATTTCCCAACACGTTGAACTGAGCAATGCCATTGTACCATTTTAATAGGCTACTTTTAAACGCATATACAGTAGCTCAGTAATGTCAGCTTTATGTATTTTCTGAGAGGGGGTGGGATTTTTGTTGGCAAAGTCGGGGGAGAGGTGCACACTTTGATTAGACTGGATAAACACATGCAGCATCTTAATTGTTAAGAAAATGATATTCCTAATAAATGTCTCGAATATTTTGATTATGTCCAATGCTTCTCTTTCTTTTTGGAATTATTAGACACATTTCACTATGTCTTTTCAAATGCCTAGGTCTGTTTAATTTCCTTAATTATAAAATTTCTAGCACTATTTTTAAATGTTTATTCAAGCAATAATATATAAATTATCTCATGTATATGCTTGTTTAAAACCAGGGATTAAAAACAAATTTTTTCTTTACTGTATTTTTTCTTTACATTTCCAGAGAGCGAAACGAACAAAATTAAACATTACTTAATAAATTCAAAGCGCTATAATTTCCTTATTCATTTGATACAACTATTAATATATATATATATATAAAATAATATTATTTTGTCATATTCGTGATTCCTGAATTTATATATGAAAACTTCGTTTTGAAGTGCATTCGTTATGTTTGTATAAGAAAATTCGTTAACCTAGCCTATTAAGTTGATTTAATATTCTTGATCATTTTTAGAAGAAGTTAAAAGTTAAGAAAAAAGGAATTAGCTTGTAGTCTATATATATTTAGGGCTATAGGCTAATCTTTTTCTTTTCTTTTAATCTTTTTAGATCGAAATTAAATTAATTCTTGATCATATTTAACATCGGAGAATCACTGACATAATTTAGAGTACTTCGAAAACGAAACTATTTAAATCTGTATAAAGGAAAGACAAAATAAATCACAACAAGAACAATCTGTATATCTGTAATCAAGAACATTTCTTTTGACAAAATTACCTAATTAATGCCGAATGATGTTTGACAGTGAACGCATTTCCACCGCATAGCCGCATATCGCTGGTGTCAGTCGCAAATATTAAACAAGTGGGTCGGGTACAATATTTACTTTTTTTTTTTTTTTGCGGTCCGAGTTGCGGGCGGGTTGGTTGAAAACGTTGGTCGGGTTCGGGTTGTTTATACATTGACCCACGCATCACTGCTCCCTACACATCTACCAATCAGTAGCTAGTTTGAAAGTGAGCAAAGAGTGCTCTGACCATTTTGCTTTAAATTTTTATGAAATTCGGAATTTTGCATGCCTTCACGTTTGGGGGGGCAGTCACAGCATTTAGTTGGGCATTGCCCCACCTTGCCCATGCCTATGTCCGGGCCCGGTTTAAATAGATTTAAAATAGATTTATACTATTAAGGATGGATTAAAATTGATCAAAAGTGACAGTAAAGACTTTCATTGTTACAAAAAAGATTTGATTTCAAATAAATGCTGTTCATCAAAAGTGTATCGCAGGTTTAACAAAACTATTGAGCAGCACAGTTAATTTCTTATATAAAAATAAAAACAGTCATTTTAAATTGTAATAATATCTCACAATATGATTGTAATTTGTATTTTAAAAAATCTGCCTTGGTGAGCATAAAATACATTTCATAAACAAAAAATCCTACTTTCCCCAAAGTTATAGAAGTACAAATGTGCACATTGTTTGTGCACAATTTCTGCAACAGACGTGATTCTTGAGTTGTGTAAATTTATGTAAATCATACAATCTGATTTCTTTGATGTGCCCTCCATGTGAAAGTCAATTTTGCTAATAAACCACATGCTGGTCATTGACATGACAATAGCACCTATTATATTTAGCATATGTTTAGCCAGAGGTTACTTTAAGCTGCTTTAGATTTACATAAAAATGAGATACCAGAAGCTTTTAATTGTTTCCATGATGCGATCCACAAGGCCTGTGATACATAACAGAGGGATTTGATGAATTTGTGTTTACTGGTGCATGTCTATCTTCTCTGAGCAGCTCTGAAACCAAGCTCGGTGTGAGTGATATAGAGTTAGTAACCCTATTTTCCATTCTGACCTCATCTGGTGGAAATACATTTGTGCATGTGGGTACCAATGGCTTGTCTTATCTACATATGCAGGCTGGATTATTGAGAAATCGTCATCTTTAAATTAAATTTCTTGGTAAAATTGACAACAGATTTAGTGTGTGTGCACATCTTCCAGAGTTCATAGAATTATCCATGGCTGAGTTAGCGAGTGTGTTTATGTGCTGTATGTTAATGTATAGCAGATGGGTGCAACGATTCACATCAATATCAATGATAAAAAAATTATAAAATTACTGATATAGTCATTGCATATTGCACTGTATTACGATTTGATTTACATGTAACACTAAGGGTTCAAGAGTTTGTGTGTGTTTCCGTATACGCATGTGACTATGTTTTGCTCCAGGTTTTCACGTGCATGGACACGACTGCTGCAGTTTATTGTTGCACGCAGGCCGATACCAAACCCCCATCAGGTTTTCATCTGACAGTTCTCTGTATTGATCTTATACCCTTTTGAATGCCTCTGGGCTGTGTAATTAGTCCTATGTGAGGAAGCAGCATGGTAACCAGAGCTCTACGTTTTACCAACGCTCTCATGTGCTAGACTTTAGTTCAGAGACTTCAGATGCCCCATTATGTCAGAGACCACGCACACTTGTTTTCTTTGGCTATGTAATGTGTTTCCAGGTGAAACAGAACATTTAAGTGAAAACAATGTAGGGTGCAGCTTGATTATATCCAACGGCAATTGATTGGATAGTGAATCATTATGCAGGGCTTAAAGTATTCCTGCACCGTGCCGGATCTCCGGCGTGCGGCCGTGGGGGAAAAAAAAAAATATTTTAGAGCCTGCACATGCAGTTTAATATTTTAGAGCCAATTTATTTCACCTACCAATCATATGAGAGAAACGCAGATTTAACTAACGTTACAAGCCTATCAGAAGCAGAGAAGGGCGGGTCAACACAGTATGATTTACAGCCATATGTCAATGTCACGTTAGCGTTGTCGGAGAAAAAAAAATGGAGCGCAAGTTTATGAAGCCTGTGGATGATGTCCTAGCAATAGATAAAGGACCTTAAAAAAAATGGCGCTGGGCGTGGATTGTAGAAAGTATGGTGAGCCTTTTGGTAGTTGGTGCAAGAAACTGAGAGAGCCCGGGGCTTGTTTCTGCACGATTTGCTCGACGAAGCTAACTCACTGTATGTCAGCAGCGGTAAGAATGCTTGCTCGTCATGATTTAGACTATGGTCATAGCGCCGCTGCCCGTGCATTCAAACTTACCACGACGTTGTCGGGAGCAACTGTTACAGCTGACACACCGTTGTCTGTGAATGACCGTCAGTGTTGCGGGGGTTGATCCGAAATGAGCGGGTGCCCGCGGTTACGATCATACAAAAATATTTTTAATTATATTCGCGGTAGGTCGGGTCGTTTGAAATAAAGATGCCAATTAAATCTTTGTAATTTATATAGTACTAGACACACTTTTCTATGAAATACATAGGCCTACACTTTATTGGCTGAATAATATTTACCTTTTGAATGTTGAGCGTTATTAACTGTTGAATAAATGATGACGCGGGACAAAATGCCCGATTCCCAACACGTTTTACTGATCAATGCCATTGTACCATGGCTAATTTTAAATGATGTTTGCTTTATGTATTTTCTAAATTTTTTTTATTTATTTTTTTTAGATTAGGATTTTTATTGGGAAAGTCGGGGAGAGACGCACACTTCGATTAGACTGGATAAACACATGCAGCATCTTAATAGTTAAGAAAATGGTATTCTAATAAATGTCTCGAATATTTTGATTATGTCCAATGTTTCTCTTTCTTTTTGGAATTATTAGACACATTTCACTGTCTTTTCAAATGCCTAGGTCTGTTTAATTTCCTTAATTATAAAATTGAGCACTATTTTTTAACGTTTATTCAAGCAATAATATATAAATTATTATTATTAAAAACGAATTCCGAATAAAAACGTTAATTTTTCTTTACATTTCCAGAGAGCGAAACGAACGAAATTAAGCATTACTTAATAAATTCAAGGCACTACAATGTCCTTGTTCATTTGATACAACTATGCATACATATTATATATGAATTTTTCATATATAAATGTCATATTCGTGATTCCTGAATTTATATATGAAAACTTCATTTTGAAGTGCCTTCTTATGTTTGTATAAGTAAAGTCGTTAACCTAGTCTATTAAGTTGATTTGATATTCTTGATCATTTTTAGAAGAATAAAAGTTAAGAAAAAAAGAAATTGGCTTATACACAGCAAATTCTGGTCTTTGGAATAAACTCCCTGGTAGTTAAAATCAACTCAATCTGAGTGTACATGCGTGACCATCAAATAGACTCCAGCGCAGAGTTAAAATAACTCTGCTCTTGGAGTTGAATTTTTAACACATTCTCAGAGTTAAATTTTAACACTTTCTGGAGTTAAAATATTACCAATTTGGAGAGTAATTTTAACTCTAAAATTTAGTTAATTATAATTTAAACTCTTTAACCAGTGTTAAAAACACAATATGTTTTATGTGGAAATGACTACACTGAAAGCCATACTCTCAACTTTCTGCTTTTATTTGAGGAAATACATAGATTGGATTTAGACACTTTGAAATTAACTGCTGTCATAAAATACTGTAAAATCTAACAGCAATACATTTACATTTAATACATCTGCAGTGCCAACAGGAAATGTTTGGTAAAATTGTATACAGCATAGTCAACACACATCATTGCATTATATAAAATCAAGCCTGAACGATTATAAAATGAGGTAGATATAAATCAGATGAAGTAACAAGAAAAAATCCACAGTGATACCAAGATACATTCCTCTAATATTTAGGACTGGCTAATCTTATTCTTAACTTTTATTAGATCGAAATAAAATAACTCTTGATCATATTTAACATCGGAGAATCACTGACATAATTTAGATAGCCTACTTCGAAAGTGAAACTATTTAAATCTGTATAAAGGCAAGACAAACTAAATCACAACATGAACAATCTGTATTTTTCTTTTAATCAAGAACATTTCATTTGACAAAATTACCTAATTAATGCCGAATGATGTTTGACAATGAACGCATCTCCACCGCATAATCGCACCAATATTAAACATGCGGGTCAGGAAGCGGATCGGGTACAATATCTTCTTTTTTTATTTTGCGGTACGAGTTGCGGGCGGGTTATTGAAAACGGCTGTCGGGTTCGAGTTGTTTATCCACTGATCCGCGCATCACTGCTGACCGTGTCTGCGATTTAAAAATACGTTTGTGCACATTTATAGCAGAACATGATTTGTCATTCAGAATTTCCAACCCAGAAAAAAAGGAAAAATAAGTGATAATGGCCTTGATTTTACTTCTAATCTTCAGTTTAGCAGTTCAGTTTTTTAAGCACTTAAAGCTCTTGTTACTTAATTTTATTATTACCCCCCCCCCCCCCCCCAAAAAAAAAGTTCAGGCTCAGGATTTTTTTTTACTTTAACCCCTGATTATGTTTTGGTGTTGCTGGTTAATACTGTTATTTTATATCTGTTAAGATATTTTATGTCAGAGCAATGACCAGTTTAGCGTACTAACCATTTGTTTACAGTGCATCTTCATATGTTGTTAAATAACACTGCAACATGTATTTAATTGTCTGAAATGGGTAGATGTGAACTCTAACCATAATTCTTCCTCTTGGCTTCAGATGCCTTTCCATTCTTATTCACACACTCACTCTCACACACGTTCCAGGGATGTGTATGTGTGTCTGTGGTCAGACCAGAGCTACTCCTCCCTGCAGGAGCAGCTCTTAGTGAACTTCTGTTTATACTGTTTCCGAGCAGATCTGTTACAACCGCTCATCATTTCTGTTTTAATTGATAATATTAAAAAAAAAAAAAAAAAAAAACATTGTACGATTTTTTCCAATTTAGCCCTCGAATCAAAGACAAAAATCGTTATGTTTTGATTTGTTTGAGCTGTGGCAATACCACATTCCTCTTTTATAGTAGGGTAAGTGTACCCATTAAGCCTACCAAAATCTAAGTTGATGTGTTCTTCGTAGATATTGACATGGTTTAAAAGAAAAATCTATTGTTAAAATGCAAGATTTCTCTCTCATTTAAAAATCTATTAATTAGTACACTTTAGACTATACAATTAAGATATTTTATGAATGAAGTCAAAAGTATGGGCTTAAATTGTACATTGGCACAATTTAAGCCCTCATGTGTACCAAATAAGCCCACCTCATTTTTTTCCACAAAATATAAAAAAACATTGATTTTAAAGAAGTAAAATATTATATTTATTCACTGATACAGTGTTTTAAAAATTAATTTTACTAATGTTTGCTAGCATGGTGAGGCATTGCTGCCACACATTTTTTTTTTTTCCCACTCAGCTATGTCTTTATAGCGAGATCTTTTCTCGTTAAAATGACATATTTTCTCGTAATAACAAGATCTTTTCTCTTTAAAACAACATGTTTTCTCATTAAAATGACATCTTTTCTAGTAAATAACGAGACCTTTTCTTGTTAAAACATATTTTCTCGTAATAACGAGATCTTTTCTTGTTAAAACGAGATCTTTTCTCGTTAAAACGACATATTTTCTCGTAATAACATCTTTTCTCATTAAAACAACATTTTTTTCTCGTAATAAAGACATCTTTTCCCGTTATAACGACATCTTTTCTCGTAATAATGAGATCTTTTCTCGTTAAAACGACGTCTTTTCTCGTAATAATGAGATCTTTTCTCGTTAAAACGTTTCCCGTAATAACATCTTTTCTCATTAAAACATTTTTTCTCGTAATAAAGACATATTTTCCCGTTAAAACGACATCTTTTCTCGTAATAATGAGATCTTTTCTCGTTAAAACATATTTTCTCGTAATAACATCTTTTCTCATTAAAACAATATATTTTCTTGTAATAAAGACATCTTTTCTCTTTAAAGCGAGATATTTTCTCTGTAAAACGACATCTTTTCTCGTTAAAACAACATCTTTTCTCGTAATAACAAGATCTTTTTTCGTTAAAACAACATCTTTTCTCGTAATAACAAGATCTTTTCTCCTTAAAACAACATCTTTTCTCGTTAAAATGACATCTTTTCTCGTTATAACGAGATCTTTTCTCATTAAAACTACATCTTTTCTCATAATAACGAGATCTTTTCTCCTTAAAACAACATCTTTTCTCGCTAAAACGACATCTTTTCTCATGGTTTTAAAATGGTTATGTGAGCGAGCTAAGTGTTTGTCTGCGCTGCCTTCACCACAGTCCTGACATAAAGGAGGAATACACTTTTTAATGTATTTTATGCCTAAAACTTCACTTAGACCCAGAAGATATGACTCATTTAAGATGATCAGATCAAAACTCTTATTTCTGACTTATTGACTCTGGGCTTGGAATATTATTTGGATGACTTTGATTTGGATGACACAGTGTGTAATTTGTAGACCTAAATATCTAAATATAGTTGTAAATTAAAGGTTGTATCAGCGATTTCTAGCCTAAAACATAAAGTGTCAATTTCAGCTGACCTTTCTTCACAATCCGCTCGCTGCCTGCCCCATAAATTGTCTGTGAAAAAACCGCGTCTCTCTGGTCAGCCTAGGGTCCGAGATATGCCAAAAAAAAACAATCGGCACTACCAACCTTTCCACACAAAAACAAACAGTGTTCCAACCAATCAGCGTCAGGGGTTTGGTGTTGTGGACTTTCCTACTGGTGCAGGGATGTGAGGGAGGCGGAGCGAAAGTCCACAACACCAAACCCCTGACGCTGATTGGTTGGAACACTGTTTGTTTTTGTGTGGAAAGGTTGGTAGTGCCGATTGTTTTTTTTGGCATATCTCGGACCCTAGGCTGACCAGAGAGACGCGGTTTTTTCACAGACAATTTATGGGGCAGGCAGCGAGCGGATCGTGATGAAAGGTCAGCTGAATTTGACACTTTATGTTTTAGGCTAGAAATCGCTGATACAACCTTTAAGGTAGTAAGGTAAGGTAAAAGGTTAGTAAGGTAAAAGCACGAAACTAATGTATCATTAAAGACTTTCACTCAGAAAATTGATCAAAGTTTGTAATTAGATGGATTCCTCATTGAAACACACAAGGTGGGCTTAAATGGTACCACAGTAAGAAATGGTGAAAAACGACAATGTTTTCCTTTAAAAATGTAAGATTTCTTTACAAAGACATGCATGAAGTCTAATATATTGTGGATTAAGAATCATAGTAATTTTCATTGTGCCCACAATAAGAAAATGTTACTTTTTTTTCATTCAAGTTTAGCTTGTGTTGATTATAGTTTGCATGCGTTTTGTGGCACTGTCCCCTTTAAGCCCATCTATAAAAAAAAGTTAATTTATGAAAATAATCTGCTCTGCAAAACAATTTATGATGTATTTATTTGTAAATTAATCACAAAACGTGTTTGCAGTTCAGATGCTTTATTCTTCTTGCAGAAAGGCTAATGGTTTGACCTTGAGATTAGTTTTGTGCGCAAGCCAATATAATGATGAAGTACTATTTGTTCATAAACAAAAACAATACATTTATCTCTTATTTGACATAATATCAATGTACTTAACAAAGAAATGGCTGAAAATTGCTTAAATGTGTTGATTTTTGAAGGGTCCCAAAACACCAAAGTTTTTGGGTGCCTTTGCAATAAGATACTATGAGACAGCTTGCACATAAGTGGGGCTAACTCAACATTGCCAGATGTGTTTGGTATGCAATTAAAAAAAAATGTCAGGGAATTAACAAATCACTGGATTGGTTAAAATAATGACTAGCATAAAATATGATTTTCCCTTGTTTTAATTTGACTTCAAAGGAACATGGGCTTAATTGGTACACTTACCCTATGTGTCATTTTAAAAAAGGAACAACTCATTCAGGAATTAATGCAGTGTATATAACACTTTGTGTTTCTTGTGATCTCTTGCAGAATGTGTACGTGAACATCAGTCGAATCATGTCTGTGGGGAACAGGCTGCTGGAGTCGGGTCACTATGCAACCCAGCAGATTCAGCAGATCTCAGGTCAGCTGGAACAGGAGTGGAAAGCGTTTGCCGCTGCATTGGATGAGAGGAGCACGCTGCTGGAGATGTCTGCTAACTTCCACCAGAAAACCGACCAGGTGAGGGCTAAATTTGCAGACTTGTACCTACAGATACACTGGGTGGCCAAACAAACTAATGCATTAATGATGATTATGATGATGTTGCAGTGTGTGTTAATAACAAACAAAATGATATGCAACATATTGTCCAGATGCTGATGTAGCACCAATAATATTCAGGCAAATCAAGTTGCTGAGTAAGTATGTACTGTATGCTAGAAGTGCTTTCAGATGTTAGAATATGAAGCGTTGGTTATGTTCTTCAATTTTAAAGCCTTCACACCAAATGAGACTCAATGAAATAGTGAAACTAATATTCTAAACTCAAAAACTCATACCCCTTTTTTATCCCTTTCCCGTTATTCTGAAAAACAAGTTGTCAAGTTGTCTCCAACTCACATCACTGGCTAGGGTTAGGTTTGCGAGCCATATGTTGACATTTTTGACCACATACAAATGTTTTAAAAGCACCGCAAGCCACACTTATTGCACTTTTCGGGAAGTCTGCCTATATACACAATCAAACTAAACTATGTTTGTGGTTTGCTTTTTTTTCCCGTGTAAAATCTTGGATGTTTATCTCTTGTTTTATAAGTGAGTCATCAATGATTGTTCAGAGACTCTTTAGTTGAATGCTTCATGCAGATAGGCCTATGCTGGAAAAAGAATGAATGAAATCTGTTTCTTTCATCCTTCTGTTCTTTATCTTTCTCTTTGAGCGTATAATATCTGATGTAAGCATCAATATTAGACTGACACGCTGTTTATTTAGTTTATTTCGCTCCCAGTGAGACAGGGCAAAAATAGACTGTCTTTATTTGTAGAGACAAATTTCAATGTATTTATTCTTCTCCTAGACAAGACACTGTTATAAATCACTCAGTGGTGGATGGCCCAAAGTTAGCCTCCTAACAACAATTGCTTTTTTGAGACTTGGGTCATATTCTTGACTTATTGTATAATCATTCCTGTATGTAGTAACAGATCACACAGATGTGTATGTGGCCAGTTTGACGACCACATACTGATTATTCTTGTCTTTTTCTAGTATATGAGCAACATAGACTCATGGTGTAAGGCCTGTGGAGAGGGAGAACTTCCTTCTGAGCTACAGGACCTGGAAGACACCATCCACCACCACCAGGGTCTCTATGAACACATTACTGCTGCCTATTCTGAGGTACAAATCTCCATTAAAGTAAAATGTTTTTGCTTGTGTTTGTGAATAGTTTCACTTTAAAGAGTAGATTCAGGTTACCTCCAAGCTGAGCAAGTACTAAGAAAAAAATATTTTAGTCATCACAATTCTTAGAATAGTTTTTCTTGAATATGACAGTGTTAATATATGTGACCCTGCACCACAAAACCAGTCTTAAGTAGCACAAGTATTTTTTAGCAATAGCCAAAAATACATTGTACGGGTCAAAATTATTGATTTTTCTTTTATGCCAAAAATCATTAGGTTATTAAGTAAAGATCATGTTCCATGAAGATATTTTGTAAATTTCATACTGTAAATATATTAAAACTTAATTTTTGATTAGTAATATGCATGACTAAGAACTTAATTTTGACAACTTTAAAGGCGACGTTCACAATATTTAGATTTTTTGCACCCCCCAGATTTTTAAATAGTTGTATCTCAGACAAATATTGTCCTATCCTAAAAAACCATACATCAATGGAAAAATGTACAAATCTCAATTTCAAAAAATGACTGGTTTTGTGGTCCAAGGTCACATATCTGGTCTTTGCATACTAGATCTGTTACACACAACGCTGCTGCTCCAGGGCAAATATGTTTTTTACTGGCAATAGATACACAATCATGCTGCTGTGAGCATATAAGATATGCTGCTGGAGCATTGATAGACATGCATCAATCCTCTAGTATATCTAGACAAGTGGAGCTGGGGGAGGTAGGGGTTTCAGAGAAACTCTGCAGCACCAACTTACAGTGAACACTGAACCAGACTATATAAATGGAGAGCAAGCAAGCTCATTGGCTGCAGAGCAGAGACAATTCACCTTGTGCTGTGTGGTAAATGATGTGATTGCTAGTAGACTGCATGTAAAGTAACATGACTTTCAAAAGATTTTCAAAAGAAGAATGGGGTTTTCTTCTGTAAGTAACATTTTTGGGTGTTGATGTGTATTATCTGTACATCCTCAGGTAAGTCAGGATGGCAAAGCGCTACTAGATAAGCTACAGCGGCCTTTGACACCAGGGAGCGCAGATTCGCTGACAGCCTCGGCTAACTACTCCAAGGCGGTGCACCATGTTCTGGATATCATTCATGAGGTTCTGCATCACCAGAGGCAGTTGGAGAACATCTGGCAACACCGCAAACTTCGTCTTCACCAACGGCTACAGCTCTGTGTCTTCCAACAGGATGTCCAGCAGGTCGAACACTTATTTGCAACTAACAATACTTTACACACAAATGATTTTAAACACTGTTGGTACATCCCATGTGAATGTAGATTCAGTTCATTTTATTAAATCACTGGAAATTTGTGAAGTGAGAGATATGTAGGGTGGACGAGGTGTCAGAACATTGCAGGAGACATCTGTGTGGGACAGATTTTTTCATTTCATTCTCACCCACTTCCCACAAGTTTCTTCTTGCACAAGCCTGTTTCCACTGAATTTTATTTCCTGCTTGCTGTGATTTTGTTCCACCTGCCGTTGCTCAATTTAGGTCCCATTTAGGAAATATTTTCTCCCATCAAAGTATATATATTATACATATATATAAAGGGGTCATCAGATGCCCATTTTCCACAAGTTGATATTATTCTTTAGGGTCTTATTGAAAAGTCTAGAACATACTTTGGTTAAAATTTCTCAATGGTACTGTAAAACAACACCCTTTTACATTGTCAAAATCAGCTCTTTTCACAGCAACCCATTTTGTTGCATGTACCTTTAAATGCTAATGAGCTCTGCTCACCCCACCCCTCGCTTCTGTGGGGTGACGAGCTTTTCTGTTTACTTTAGCCGTGAAACTTTCTAACTAGCACATTATTAGCCGATTTGCAAAGATTCATAAAAAACCCTTACACCTGTTTCACACATACTCCTGCTGCAGTGCGTATGCAGTCCGTGTGTGTTACGTATGCGGTGCAGAAGCAGCACGGACTCATTATCATCCGTTATTTTAATTTCAAATCCAAAAGTGCTTTTTCAGCATTGTGATCTTCTTTTATTACAGTACGGTAATACAATCATTCATAGACATATTCACGTTTAAACTCAATAAATATAAACAATGTGTTATTCAATGCACTTGACTTCTAGATTTGTATATTAAGTATTCCAAGCAAGTTGCAACACATTTAACACAGCACGTATAGCTTCCTTTTCTTATTGAAATTGGGCTGTCACAAATATTTTAAACTAAAACTTACCACAGACAGCAACAGTCGGTTCTCGTGCCTTTCTTTCGCATTAAAGCTTTGTTAAAAGCAATTGCTTAAAGAACTTTTCTTTTCTGCCTCCACAAGTGCATCTATTATGTTGCCTTGTTTATTTAAAAGTGCATTTTTCCATGTTTTAAACTTAGCCAAAAAGCCATGTGCAGTGTGAACGCTCTAATCCGTTAACATGGGTGCAGAAAAAATACACAGCATATATGCACTGCATATTGAATATGTGTGAATCAGGCATTATACTCACTTCTTCTGTATGTAAAGCTGGGTCACCAATGATTTGCGCGAACAGACACATTTAGGTAGATCAGAGGGCTTGTTTATCTTCAAAAACAAAAGTAACGTTAATCGTCTGCATCTTCAGCGGCTCAGATGTCGGGAGTTAATGACGACTGCTATGATCATTATTACATCCAACAAGAAAACACCTCAGTTGCTTAGAAACTATTCTTGTCTACGCCCCTGCTCCGGCGTCAAAACAGTGGCGGTCAGTCAGTTTACAGCTCACTCAGGGCGCATCTAGGTTAAGACGGCCTTGTCAATCAACTATCGTGGGGGGTGTGACATCGCACAGCCAAGAAGCTGAGAATGGCTTGATTTGAAAAAGGGTATATTATTTATAGGAATTAAAAACTGGGTGGATTTTTATTATTATAGGGTGGTTGTGTTCACACACTGCCAACACACATTTAAGTTCAAAAGTTTAAAAGTGAGTTTTGCATCCAATAACCCCTTTTAAAATATAATTTACTCCTGTAATGGCAATGCTGAATTTTTTGCAAAAAACATTCTTAATATTAATTGATGTGGCAAAACACAGTCTGATATATGAATATAAATATAAGTGTGTGACACTAAAATGAGTCCTGCTCATAAATGAGGTGAATCTGTTTCTCTTTATCTTATTAAAATGGCAGCATCTAAATGCCTTTGAGGCATCGTTATGTTGAATATGATATGAGTTCTTGTCTGTTTAAAATAAGAATTCACTGCTCAGCTAAGAACAGAATATAAATTTGAAGGTGCGATATTAGGCTGAAATATATGCATTTTTCTTTTTCAAGTACGACAATTTGAAGAAATACTTAACCCCAAAAATAAAAAAATCTGTTATCTTTTTCAAAACAACATCCAACTGCGTCTCTCTCTCTCTCTTTCACTCTTTCGCACACGGTCTGTCCCACATATATGTTCCCACTTTTTTTTTTTACTTAGTCTTTTTCTCTCCAACGCATTCAGTATCAGTTGTCATGGTAACTGTGTTCAGCAGCCTCATTATGTTGAGGGTTTGCCCCATAAAATGATGCAGGCATAGGGGACCTCTAAACCTTCCAGACATCAGAAAACAGCCACATGAGCAGGAGACTCAACACTACAAATGATTTCTTCTAATTACACACACGCACACACATGTGCTGACAGATGCCACCACACAAACAACTCTGAATGTTTCTGTGTGGCACATTCAGCCAGATCAAAGGTGGCATAATGAAATATGCATGAGTAGAGGACTGTGTTTTCGCAGTGTGCTCTGGCGTCTTTTGAGGCAGGTAGAAAGCTTTCAAACTCGGATATGCGACGTCTGTCTTACCAGCTCCACCTTGCAGATTTCAAATGGTTAATAAAAATTTAATACTCACTTAAAACCATTTCTAATATTTTTTTATTAGTAAAATATTGCACAAGTATTTAGATGCTTATGCAAACTTGTGAGAAACAACAGATACTACCTCATTAATGAAATATTCATAATAAACACCACTGACTCCAACAACAGCTTCAGAGCAGACACCAGAGTCTTGCTCACTTAATCTGCAGGATGACCTCACTGCGTGTTTGGTGCTGATGTTTATAGTGGTGTCGAGCTGTCGCAGTGACTCCTGCTGCTTGGAGGTGCCCCCTGGTGGTTTTACACTCGAAATGCAGAGGAATTATTTTATATTTATGAATCAGATAGATGGTTTAGCAAAATTATGTAGTTGGAATCATAATTATTCAATCCCCTTGACCTGCAAGACATTTTGCTGCAGAGAACCACATTTTGTGAAAACAGTTCAACAAAGGCATCAGTACACTTTTGAGAACGTTTATTAATACATATTTAAGTAATTCTAAGAACGTAAGTTAATGAATAATGAAAAAAAAAAATCTAATTGGCTTTAAACGTTCACGTACAAAATTATTCAACCCCTAAAAGTAAAATTTGCTGCAGAATCTTTTATTCTTTAAAACCCATCAATAAACGCTGCTCGGAAGTGCTTAAGGCTTCTGCCACCTCTCTACTGCAATCTTGGCCCATTCCTCGCCTGAAAGCCTTTTAGATCACTGATAATGTTTGGTTTTCACTTTGCCACTGCTTTCTACAAATTCAACCAAATATTTTCAATGAGAATTAAATCTGCAATCTGAACAGACCACTCAAGAACATTCAATGACTGATCCCTGAATCAAGCTTAAGTAGATTTGGATGTATACTGTGGGATGATTGTCCTGCAAGAAAGTCTATTGATCATTAGCGTCAGACATTGCACCAAAGGCATCACAATTCTTGCCAAAATAGCCTGATATTTCAAAGAATCCATGATATCTTTCATACGGTCATGTTTCCACTTCCTGCTGCAGTAAAACAACCCCATAACAGGACTGGCCCATCTCCATGTTTGACCATGGAGATGGTGTTCTTCTGCATATATGCTTTGCCTTTTTTTGCACCAGACATGATCCATAGGTCCAAAAAGTTCCTGTTTGGTCACATCACTCCATAAAACATTCTTCCAAAACTCCATCGGTCTATCTAAATTAATTTTAGCATGTTCAAGTCGCCTTTTTGTTCTTCTTGGTTAAGAAGGTCATACTTGTCTAGAGATCTTCTTATACACTACAATGAAATGTTTTCCTCCTTTCGTCGGATCATCTTGAAAGTCTTTGGCTTTGATCAAACATTTTATGATATTGATAACACCCTCAAAGGTATTCTGGTATAACAAACTTTAAATTAAGGAAAAACAGCTGCCAGCTCTCTAGGAACTTTTAATGTCTTGAAAATCTTCATGAAAATCATTCATGCCTTATACTTTCTAATATAATAAAACTATTTCTTCTCTATAGCTTTTGTGAGAGCTCTGTTGACTTTACCATATTTGCTACTCAGCGTCAGCACATGCATGGGCTAAATGAATGTATGTGTAACAGCTCAAGCTAGTTCTGTTTTTTTAAGACTTAATTGTGTTTTAACACAATTTTGTTCTCTACCATAAAAATAAGTGACTTAAAACAGCAATGTTGAATAGGGGTTGAATAATTATGACACAGCTGTGTTATTAAAAAAATCCTATTACTCAAAAATATTACATTATATATTGACATTATCACTTTTAATATGCCAGTAATCTGTTGTAGATGCAATTTATGTGAAATCCTGGATCTTCAAAAAAGCTTGTATTTGTAAAGTTCTGCAGTCTCTGGGGGAGGTGGGGGTTAATAATTTCGATTGCAACTGTATTTTTATAATATTGTGTATTTCCTGGAGCTAAGCCATGATGTTGGTGTTGCTAGCACCAAGCTCTACCAGTTATAGGAACCCTTACAAAACCCCTATTGCATTCTGTGTCATCAAAAAAAAAAAAAAAAGAACAAAGTTAAACAAAATGCCTTCCTATGAAAATTGTCTTCCATATTCACAAGCAGGTGGAAAAAAAGTGGAATGACTGAGTTCCAACAGTCATATAAAACTTGAAAATGTTAGGAAATTTAAAACTGTTTCCCAGGCTTTGAAATGGTATGGACATGTATTTATTTATTTATTTATTTAGCTTTTAACGGACAGGACAGTAGAGAATGAGAATGAGCTGGGAACAGGATTCGCAAAGGACCACTAGTTGGGACTCAATGGAAATTTCTGTAATGAACATTTTCATCATACAGAAACTGTTCTTTGTTCATGTTTATGCTTATTTTTATATTTATGACCAGAAAAAAATAGAATTAAATTGCAGTACTAACAAACAAATGTTTTATTTTGTGTATTTTTACCTCAAAAAAAGTTTATTTTATTATTACTTTTTATGATGCGGGGGTGGTTCCTTTGACCCTCTGATTTAGTTATTTTCTTCTTTGTGATTGTCGTCTTACTCCTGCTTAAAGTTGAGATATACCTTTTTATTTTAGACACCACTGCATTCAATTTTTTTTTTTTTTTTTTAAATCTGTTGTTACATATTCCTTTTTGTGTCATTCCAAACCTGTATGCTCCTGTATTTGGAGCACAAATATATATATATTTTTTTTAAGAAACTCCACATACGAAAAGAATGAAAACCACCATAAAAGTATTCCATATGGAATCTGGACTCAATTTCAGTTATATAGATTACTTTTATGGCTCTTTTATAGTGATTTGGTCATTTTTTTTGACCCTCTGAGCAACCTTTGTTTATGTTCTTGTTTGTGAATATCTAACACAGGTTCTAGACTGGATTGAAAACCATGGTGAGGCATTCCTGAGTAAGCACACAGGAGTGGGGAAGTCTCTGCACAGGGCTCGAGCATTACAGAAACGTCATGAGGACTTTGAAGAAGTGGCTCAGGTAAGGAAAAACAGATGTAAGATCATCACTTTGGCTACTTTCCATCTTTCCATCTACTGTTCTCCTCCCATAATCAAAATTAGACCGGCCATCTCAGAAATTAGTCAAACGCATATTAAATTCCAAACTTCTGCATGTTTCTCAGAACACCTACACAAATGCAGACAAACTCCTGGAGGCGGCAGAGCAGCTAGCTCAGACAGGCGAGTGTGACCCTGAGGAGATCTACCAGGCCGCACACCAGCTGGAAGATCGTATCCAGGACTTCGTAAGACGCGTTGAACAACGCAAAGTCCTGCTCGACATGTCTGTGGCCTTCCACACTCACAGCAAAGAGGTAAGTTATGAGAGAATAAGAGTGGGTGTTGATGGGTGTGGATATGTCTGGATTTGCCAATGTTTTACTTGACATTGATGTGTTTCTGAATATGATGTAACAGGTACCAACACAGTCAATACTTTACCAAATGTCCCCACAAGGATAGGAATACCAGTAGATTTTGACCTTGTGGGGACATTTCTCAGGTCCCCATGAGGAAACAGGCTTATAAATCATGCACAATGAGTTTTTTTGATGAAGTAAAAGTGTGCACAATCTCCTGTGAGGGCTAGGTTTAGGTGTAGGGTAGGTGTATGGCGATAGAAAGTACAGTTTGTACAGTATAAAAACCATTACGCCTATGGAATGTCCCCATAAAACATGTAAACCCAACATGTGTGTGTGTGTGTGTGTGTGTGTGTGTGTGTGTTGTCCTTTTATTTTTAAATCTGGCTTCATTTGTATTTCAGTGTACTTAAATGTATTATTATTATTATTATTATTATTATTATTCATTTCTTTATTTATTTATTCATTTATATATTTACAAAAAAAGCAATAGCCCTGGTTCCCAGTGCCCCATTGTTTCTGACCATATTGTTAAAGCTGCAGTCCGTAACTTTTTTGTGTTCAAAATATATACAGTATATATATATATATATATATATATATATATATATATATATATATATATATATATAT